>NC_091223.1:24894560-25169560 GCF_040958095.1 Procambarus clarkii | reverse complement strand
GTGGTGGTGGTGGTGGTGGTGGTGGGAGTGTCCTGGGTGGTGGTGGTGGTGGTAGTGGTGGGAGAGTGTCCTGGGTGGTGGTGGTGGTGGTGGTGGGAGAGTGTCCTGGGTGGTGGTGGTGGTGGGAGAGTGTCCTGGGTGGTGGTGGTGGTGGTGGGAGAGTGTGCTGGGTGGTGGTGGTTGTGGTGGTGGTGGGAGAGTGTCCTGGGTGGTGGTGGTGGTGGTGGTGGTGGGAGAGTGACCTGGGTGGTGGTGGTGGTGGTGGGAGAGTGTCCTGGGTGGTGGTGGTGGTGGTGGTGGTGGTGGTGGTAGTGGTGGAGGTGGTGGTGGTGGTGGGAGTGTCCTGGGTGGTGCTGGTGGTCTGGGTGGTAGTGGTGATGGTGGTAGTGGGGGAGGTGGTGGTGGTGGTGGTGGTGGGAGTTTCCTGGGTGGTGGTGGTGGGAGAGTGACCTAGGTGGTGGTGGTGGTGGTGGTGGGAGAGTGTCCTGGGTGGTGGTGGTGGTGGTGGGAGAGTGTCCTGGGTGGTGGTGGTGGTGGTGGTGGGAGAGTGTCCTGGGTGGTGGTGGCGGTGGGAGAGTGTCCTGGGTGGTGGTGGTGGGAGAGTGTGCTGGGTGGTGGTGGTGGGAGAGTGTCCTGGGTGGTGGTGGTGGGAGAGTGTGCTGGGTGGTGGTGGTGGGAGAGTGTCCTGGGTGGTGGTGGTGTTGGTGGTGGTGGTGGGAGAGTGTCCTGGGTGGTGGTGGTGGTGGTGGTAGGAGAGTGACCTGGGTGGTGGTGGTGGTGGGAGAGTGTCCTGGGTGGTGGTGGTGGTGGTGGTGGGAGTTTCCTGGGTGGTGGTGGTAGAAGGGTGTCCTGGGTGGTGGTGGTGGTGGTGGGAGATTGTCCTGGGTGGTGGTGGTGGTGGGAGAGTGTCCTGGGTGGTGGTGGTGGTGGTGGTGGTGGTGGGAGAGTGTCCTGGGTGGTGTGCTGGTGGGAGAGTGTCCTGGGTGATGGTGGTGGTGGTGGGAGAGTGTCCTGGGTGGTGGTGGTGGTGGTGGTGATGGTGATGGTAGTGGTGGTGCGAGTGTGTCCTGGGTGGTGGTGGTAGTGGGAGAGTATCCTGGGTGGTGGTGTTGGTGGTAGTGGGAGAGTGTCCTGGGTGGTGGTGGTAGTGGGAGAGTGTCCTGGGTGGTGGTGGTAGTGGGAGAGTGTCCTGGGTGGTGGTGGTGGTGGTGGTGGTGGTGGTGGTGGTGATGGTGGTGGTGGGAGAGTGTCCTGGGTGGTGGTGGTGGTGGGAGAGTGTCGATCCTGGGTGGTGGTTGTGGTGGTGGGAGAGTGACCTGGGTGGTGGTAGTGGTGGGAGAGTGCCCTGGGTGGTGGTGGTGGTGGTGGTGGGAGAGTGTCCTGGGTGGTGGTGGTGGAGGGAGAGTGTCCTGGGTGGTGGTGGTGGTGGGAGAGTGTCCTGGGTGGTGGTTGTGGTGGTGGGAGAGTGACCTGGGTGGTGGTAGTGGTGGGACAGTGTCCTGGGTGGTGGTGGGAAAGTTCTCGGCGTCCCAGCAACGCTATTCGGTTTGAATATAATGTCGTATCTACAGCCCAGGACCTCGTTCTAGATAATGCTTGTCTTAGAATTCAAATATAATATCGTGTTGCCAACCCAGGGGTCTCTATATAATGCCAGTACCAGTGTGGTATAACCGTATATCATTTGCTCACAATGCTCAATGAGATGGAGGGGACACCAAAAGCAATGATAAAATAATAATGTTTACTCAAAAGTAAGCTACAGACACATGAGATATCTATATATATACGTATCGATATCAAAGAAAATGATTATGGTGACAGCAGCGCTCCCCTGGTGGCCGCCGGCAAATCACATCAGCTGATCGAGTTTAAATGGACCACAGGCGCCTCCCTGGGGGGGCGACTTCGTCAGCGTAGGACCACAGTCCTCTAGATAACATATACGTGCTGTCGCACAGCCTAATCTACTCCTCTGACTCCTAGACACATTCTAGTAAATATCTAGATATAACAATAGGCCTATCTTGCCTAACATCAAGGGAAATATGGGAGGGAAAAATAATCTACCTTATCAAGTCCTGCCCTCAGACGCCTGGACTCGGTTCTTCCGTCCCTCCGTCGTTCTCGGCGTTCCAGATGAGTCACCAGTCCAACGGCGTCGTGAAGACCCGCGTTATCTCCGTACACACTCCCGTTGTGAAGTTCTTGGACGTTGGCTCGTCCAGACGTCACTGCACACGTCGTTGCCCTCAAGCACTCCTTCACCGAGACCACTCACTCATGGATCAGGATGCATCTTCTCCCTTCTGAGTTCCCAGTGGGCGTGATCCACTCACAACAGCGCTGAACACCTCGGAGTTCCACTGACAGGGAGCCACTTCTTGCTCCTGCCGCAGCCACTCCCTCGACCCTTCCAAGACTATCAGCTCACAGTTCTCGGCCCTCTTACACCGTTGGAACTCGGCTTCTTCGCACTTCCCTGAAGTACTGCAGTCCTTGGTAGGCACTATGAACTTTTCAGGCTGAGTAACTCTACTGAATAAGGCTCCTGGATCTCGGAACCCGAGAGCTCAAAAAATGCACGTCCACTCTCAATGAAGCGCCGCATATCTCTGAGCACCTGGCGCTCTGCAGGCGATGAGCCAGGCCTCTCGGTGACGTCACAGACCCAGGGATGGGCTCTGATTGGTCAATCACGTCATGTGACCTCAGCCAGCCAATTACCAGCCGGCTGGCGTCGCCCACAAAACAGCGGAATTGCAGGCAGGGGTCGCCATTTTGTTGTACATAGGGCACGACTTCCCCCCTCTTACCTACAAACTTAAAAGGCAAATTTCTCGTCAAATAAGTAACCACTTCGGTAGCCTCATACATCAAAAGACTCCCTGCACCTCAGGGAATTAGCAGGGTAAACTGATATGACTCTTAAAGCTGGCATATGGGAGAAGTAGGAGAGGACACCATAACAGTATATCATGTGTCTATGTATATTATGTATCTATGTATATTATGTATCAATGTATATTATGTATCTATGTATATTTGATATTTTTCACTATTCTTACAGTCTGTGAACTAAATTTTTCCTATTAGATAACATCTAACTATGGAGGAGTAGAGCTTCAGGCTATCCAGTAGAATACCTTACCTTTACTTCTGCCTGCATCTTCAGTTTGTGCACTAGTCTCCTATGGGGTACTATGTCAAAGGCTCTCTGGCAATTCCAAAATATGCAGTCTGCCCACCCTTCTCTATCTTGTCTGATTTTTCTCGCCTGGTCATAGAACTATTCATCATGTGAGGCAAGATTTGCAATCCCTGAACCCATGCTGATGATGTGTTACAAAAGCCTTTCACTCCAGGTGCTCTGCTAGTATTTTTCCTACAATCTTCTCCATCAACTTGCATGGTATGCAAGTTAAGGACGCTGGCTAGTAGTTCAGTGCCTCCTGTCTGTTAAACTTGTTGTATATCGGTACTACATTTGTCGTCTACTAAATTTTTGGCAGTTCAACTGATTTGTAACCAATCTCCTCCATGGAGAGTGGCAGGCACAGTACTTCTGCTCCTTCTTTTAGTATCCATGGTGAGATGCCGTCCGGGCTAATATCCTTTGTCACATCCAACTCTAGCAAATGTTTCCTTAATTCCCTCCCCAATGGTAATTTCAAACTCCTCCAGTGGTGCCTCATTAGATATTTCCGATCATATATCCAGTACTTGTCCTTGATCTAGTGTAAAGACCTCCTGGAATTTCTTATCGAGTTCCTCGCACAATTTCTTGTCACTTGTAGGGAAAATGTCTGCCCCTATCCTCAGTTTCATTACCTGTTCCTTCACGGTTGCTTTCCTCCTGATGTGGCTGTGCAGCAATTCAGTTTGTGTCATTGCCTCACTTGCTATGTCATTGTCGTATTATCTTTCTGTCTCTCCTCTCACCCTGATGTATTCATTCCTGGTACACTGGTATCTGTCTCTGCTCTCTAATGTCCTGTAATTTCTATAGTTTCTCGCCACCCTTGTACATAGTTGCTCTTCCAGCTGTGTGTGTGTGTGTGTGTGTGTGTGTGTGTGTGTGTGTGTGTGTGTGTGTGTGTGTGTGTGTGTGTGTGTGTGTGTGTGTGTGTGTGTGTGTGTGTGTGTGTGTGTGTGTGTGTGTGTGTGTGTGTGTGTGTGTGTGTGTGTGTGTGTGTGTGTACTGAGTGCTAGTGTGCGTGTGTATTTTGGGGGATATATAGAACAACACTGGAATGCGACACTTAGCACTCGTAAACACAACTTTATTCTGACTATAAACTTTGGACTTGTGACACCGGGGCAAGTTTACAGCCCCGGGAGACCTTAAGGCAATAACCCTGGGTCCCCAGCTTTACCAGAGTAGGCTGCCTGAACTTTCGTACTGGGAAATACCGCAGGTAATGTTGGTGGTGGTGGGAGTGTCATGGGTAGTGGTGGGAGTGTCCTGGGTGGTGGTGGGAGAGAAAGCTGCCTGCACCTCCATACTGGGAAACACCCCAGTACGTGTGTTAGACACAGGTCAGTAATGCAGGTGGTGGTGAGGGTCACGTGACCACCTTGTGGGGGTTTTCTTTTTTGCTTTCACGACTGCAATGCGTACGTCGCCAATGTACATGTGGCAGACGCTTCACGAAACTGTCGGAATTAGCAGAATAGAAAATACGAGAGCAACCGTACAGGGCCTGGGAGCAAGGTCGAGTTAGAGTCCTTGAGGGTCTCTTCTCAGACTAGCCTCACCTGGTCCTGCTCCACGTTGATCGTTGGAATCTCCTCAATAATGTAACACTTTAAGGGACTCCTAGGGTCCTCATCACATTTATAGATTAGTGAATATAGGCAACTCTGTGTTGATGACACTTAGAGCTGAAGGCTTGAGTAATATTGGCAGTATTCAGAAGTGGTTCAACGGAAACACCGCATAAAGCTAAACAGTAGTTTATTTACTAACTTAACCACTAATACACAGGGTGCTTGATTTACTTTAGATTGGCGTCAGCAAGGCTATGGTTGTATTAGCGAGACTCTCGACGTCTGGCTAAACGACTCGTATCCACTCATGGAGAAACACCTAACTTAACACAGTTGACAGCCAATCATTAACACGGCAACCTAACTGCCGGTATGCAAAGGGATCACAAGAGTTCCAACCGGATACTCGGTAATGATGATATGCAATAAATCAACAACTACACTGTCAATGGGACAGGCAATAACATGCACAATAATATTATCACACATTAACTAAATGTGTGGTGTATGTGAAGCTCACATTCACAGACTAGTGAAATGCCGTGATACCACACAGATAAACACGCATACACCGTCGATTCACCTATGACCTGTGACAGGTATGAGAAGGTGAGAACTGTGGTTGATCCCTCAGATCAACACAGACACATTAAAACAATGACAAGATCTTGTACTTACAGATGGGTACCATTCCTTACTCACTCACTCACTCAGGCACATTTATACAAGCACTCGTAGGTGGCCTGACAGCTGGTTTCGCTCGTAGACACGGAGGGTACTTGCAGTAGGGCGGGCTGTATGCTTAACAGACAGACACCCGCACACACACTGGCGCTGGCGATGAGTAAGGTGGTGACGTCACGTAGTAGTGAGGGCGGCGGCGGCTGGTGGCTCGAGGCACAGAGGTAGAGGTACTAGGTACACGCTCTGGACCGAGTGCAGGCTGGCTACTGCAGGTTATATGGTACCATGCACTACACTGTACGCTGTGGTACAGGTACACTGTGATAAAGTCACACACAGATTACTTAGGCGGCGGCACTGCCTTAATTCACTCTTAAGTCACTCACAACGATCCTTGTCACCAGGGGTTACCTGTGATACCAGTCTGTTTCGTTCTGGAGATTTGTCACTTTAGGCTTCTGAATAATATATTCGCACTCGTGATTCTGGACGAGTGTGTCGTGTAATCTTGAGACGCTGAGTTAACTTGACGGTGAGGAATGGACGGTTGTTCAGTCTATTGGCTGATAGACCGAACAGAACACGTCCTCTTGGTTTGGTATCCCTCACTTGAATGGTGTTTGCCTCAAGCTCAGGGCGTCTTGTGGCACACACAAGGGGATTACAATTTGACCAATAGCATTGCAGCAAATGGGCGGGAACCAATCATATTAGCTCGTTCGATGAGCAGTAGGAGAGGTGACGTCATGAACACGTCATAGCTGTTATTTGCCATCGCGCCGGTTGACCCCAGAGGTCAGACGGTCTGGCGTCTACCCTCTGTCTCTCACGCGGGCACCAGCCATGTACTCACTGACCCTTTGGTGGCCAGTATGCTTAATTCCCTGTATCTACTTCCTGCCTGGACATACGGCGGCCTCCGTATTATAAAAAGTTTTCCTGGTTAAGTGGGCATTCTGGAGATACCCAACATGCCAGGTCACTATCCAGGGTTAACAGAAATAGGACCTTGTGCACAAGATCGGTGCACTGTGCACAGCAATGAGCCATTCCAGTCAGCTGTGGGAGAATCTTGAGAGACACTCTCTCACACACCTCATCACACTAACTCTAATATGTACTCACCTAGTGGTTCTCATGGTTCCAAGGAGTTGTCATAGCCAGGGGGGGTGGTAATGGGGGACAAACTCCCACGACCTATAAAAAAGCTCCTATACGGCGTGCGTTTCAAACTGCTTCTGACAACCAAGTCCAACTCCTGGCCTGCATGGGTGGCTTAGTCTTTAAGTCCGGCGGAACTGCTTTTACCGACAGAAGAAAGGGCGAGGGCGTGCCTCTGGCGCCTTAAAACCAGCTGTTCTGGCTAGATGGGACTCGATAGCCTGGGAAGGCAGCCCATCCAGGGGTAGGAAAATTCTAATTTTAAACCTCCGCTGCCTTGTGGCCATACCCCTCTTTTGGGAAAGGCTTCAGGAGTCAACCTCGAGAAAAAATCCAAAGTTGGAGCCCCTAAGGCAGTTCGTTGTTGACTTCGACCTCGTTCTGACAGCTCCTGCGACTGTGCTGGAACCATGCGTATTGGCATTTACCTTTCCATTGGATAATTTCAGCAACGTGGAGAGGAGGGGGGGAGACCTACTGCATGGGTAACAGCTTCTCCTCCATGTCTACCTACCCAGGCTTTGCGCCCTGGAGAGGACACTTCAGCTTCACTTCACAGCGTCGAACCAACACAGGAAGTGGAAGTCTACCGGTTATAAGTCTTCTGCTCGATTGGCGAACAGTGCAACGCCAGGGGCTGCTTCCGACGGTTGCAGGGGTCATCATGCCCCAATGGGCAGCTACAGCCCGCCTCAAGCTGGGCAAACCCCAGCCAATAAGGTGTTGCCTTGCCACGGTCTGTTAATCTCACTGGGTGCGTGGGGTTTAGGGTGAAAGCCGACAAGCGGCCCGACAACTTTGTACCAAGCAATTCCAAACTCAAAAAAGAAAATATCAACTGCCTTAAAGCTGGGCACATGGAATGTCAGGACACTGACACCAGGTTTCTCTGACGACCTGCAAGAAATCAACGACGCCCGAAAAACAGCAATCATCGATAAGGAGCTGAGCAAACTGCAGATGGATATTATTGCTCTCCAAGAGACCAGGCTCCCTGGATCAGGATTTGTGAGAGAGGGGGCTTTCTCTTTCTTCTGGCAAGGAAAACCTCCAGATGAGACCAGAGAACATGGTGTGGGATTTGCCGTCAGGAATGCACTGCTGGGACACATTATGCCACCGATGAGGGAAACCGAACGAATTCTGTCTCTGCAACTGCACTCCCAAACAGGACCAGTCAATGTAATTAGTGCATATGCACCAACCCTGACTTCTCCAGCAGAGGCAAAGGAAAATTTCTACGATGACCTCAACAGAGTCATAGCGAGAATCCCTGTAATGGAACCACTGTTCATCCTCGGCAATTTCAACGCTAGAGTGGGTGTCGATCACAACTCTTGGCCCACTTGTCTGGGTCAATTCGGCATATGGAGGATGAATGAGAACGGGCAATGTCTGCTAGAACTCTGCTGCCTTCATGGTCTCTGTGTCACCAACACGTTCTTCGGCACAAAGCCTCAACACCGAGTCTATTGGAGACACCCCAGATCCAAGCACTGGCACCAGCTTGAGCCGATTCTTACCAGGCAAGCAAGTCTACCCAGCATCAAAATTACGAGTAGCTACCAGAGTGTTGTCTGAGACTCCGACCATTCCTTGGTTCTTGTCACGGGGGGTGGGCCGGGGCTCTGCTAGCACTCGGCTGCTAGGGGCTCAGAAGGCAGAATAGTGTTATGATCTCAGCCTGCAGGAGAAACAAGTCTCCCTCCTTGAGAGTTATTCATCAAGCCTGACCTGATTAGAAGGTCTAGCAAACATTGAGGTGATAACACATATGTAAAATAGTTGCTTGGATATATATAACAATTTAAGATTATAGGCAGTGAAGAAGAAAATAGATAAATGACTGGCTAGGAGATGTGGACATTTTGCTGGAGGCGTGAGGCTCGCTTCTGGAGGGGCTTTGACCTCACTTGAGTGGCAGACATCGCAGGGGAAAGCCGCGCTCCGTTCGAACTCCCATCAGAAGGGAACCCCTAGTGATATATCGAAGAGAAGAGAAGTGTGTAGATGTGCCAGCTGTAGAATCGAGCTGGGAACGTTGTGGTCTCAAGTCCTGGTCAACGAGAAGAGTATTAAGCCACCCAGAGGCATTATTGTGGGCCGTGGAAGCGCCCTGACCAAGCTTCGTCAGAGGGAGGAGCGCCCTCGACTAGACAATCTGTGGTAAGCACGATTTAAGCCAGTTCATAGTGATTGCTTGTAGTTGGTCATGTGCCCAGCGACAGTAGCAATGTTTATTGATAAGTTAGACATGTTTTGGTGAGGCAGAAAGCCTAAAATAAGAGAGTGGAGAGGGAGGAACACGGAGCGACGTCCATCCCCTCTGAGCGCTGGCAGGCAACTGAGGGAGCCAGCTCCTGATGGTGAAGGACCCTCCCTGAGTGAGGAGGCTCGCCAGGCGAGGTGGAGTATGGACCCGCCCAAAACGGGGGAGTCCACTCTCACTGTATGTAGAGGACAGATAGAGGTTTGAAGCAAACATATTGTGTGATTATTTTTGTTTGTGTTAAAGGGGAAACATTTTTATTGGAGTGTCGATGGGTTGCAGGTTTGTCTTTGGGGAAGAAGTTGCTGAGAACTTCGAAGCCAACACAGATGAAGTAGTTGATGAGACTCCAAGGTAGTGGAGGAGAGGACCTCGAGCTGTGAGAAGCAGTGAAGAGGAGTGTCACGTGCTTCTGTAGAGGTGGTGAAGCACCATAGTTGCTTGAGGAAACTTCGTGGTGTAGCAGCCAGGAGAGCTGTGGAGGAACCTAGCAGAAGGGTGAAGCCCCGTAGTTGCTCAAAGAAACTTCATGGTAGCAGCCTGGAGGAGCTGCAGAGGATCCTGGTAGTTAAGCCCAGAAGAACCTGAAGATATCAGGGTAGTGAACTTCCAGAGGTGGAAGGGAAGTTCTGGTGGATTACTTGTAGGGAGTTGATAGCGTTTGGTTGTCATTAGCGTGCAAGATGCAGTGAGAGGTGAGTGATTGTTGGCATTCTTATGTCAAGGAGTGTTTTATTCTGAAGTTTAGAGTTACGGTCGTAGGCTGGATTACCTACAAATGTATGTGTTCTAGGACTGAGAGTGATCGATTGATCATTGTTGTGTATCAAGGAACATTTATACTGAGATATGTTATTGCATTCACATGCTGATTTTCCTTTGTACACATTTATAGATACATATATATATTCTCTTGCTGATAGTGCAACGGTGTATGTAGACTTGATCTACTTGAGGAGGTTGATAGTATCAGGTGGTGAATCAGGAGATAGGATACCACTCGGTAAACTGATAATAGAGTTCTGATGGTGTTGGAGTGCAAACTGATTGTAATAGTATAGGGTATAGGATTTATTATTATTATATGTGTATATGTATTGTGTATGTGCTCTGTCCAGTAAATGTATTCAAATTTGCTGGTATTTGACCTTGTCCTAGTGAGGCTTCCCAGGAAATAGTACAGAAGGAGAGAGAGAAAGAACCAAGAACCACTGCTGTGGACAGGGTAGAAGGTAATACTAATAAGTCAAAAGGGGGATTGAGGAGATCATATCACATAAGGAGAGAGTGGGGAGTCACAGCGGCTCGAGTGGGTGTGTGCACGTGACAACGAGGCTAAGTGTTGGAGCCGCATCCCCTAAACGTGTGACGTTGAGCCCCTCTCCAAGAGCCAGAAGCGCCTAGTGTGATCTCCTAGTGAGGTATAAGCACTCTACCGAGTGGTGGGTTGGGTTGTCCGTAAAGGAGGAACAACGACGACACAACAACAACACCAACCATAATAATACACAGCCCCTCCGACTCCCGGGATTCACCGGAGTCTCCTTGGTCCCACAGGAGAGGACCAGCAATGCCCACCACCGCAGGTCTTTGCTTCCACCACTAAAGGGGGCGCCACTGATTCACCCTGGAAGCCCTTCAGTCAACCACGGGGAAACTGCTATCAGCAGTTCCGGCCTAGACCCGTGGAGGAGTGAAGGAAGACTCAGGCTTACCTTATAACAATAAATTCCCCAGAGTCTTGCCTGCCAGACAAAAAGGTTGCAGGAACTCCTTTCCCACCTGCCTTCTCTATCTTTTTCTTAACAAGGTCGCCAGCTGGGTTAGTCTATCTGCACCCCAGCGATGCAGTTCAGTGGGTGTATTCTATACTGTTTGTTGCCAGTGTTGCTACTGCCATAGATCAGCTATTGGACTGTCGGCCCAGGGTACTCTCCCATAAAAGTCTGTGTGGCTTTACCTCTCTCCAGCCACTACGTTACCTGTTGCCACCAGTCAGGCTCTGATACTAACCAGATGGCTAAGGGTACACTCTTATACAAGTCTGTGCTGCTTTACCACTCTCCTGGCGATAAGAACTTCTATAGAGAATGCGACGTTCCCTAGGTGGTACTATGATAACCCTCGTGTTTGCTCATAGAGAAATATTATAATGGAGGCACACTTAAACACAATGGTAAAATGTGTGAATTTATTGACACAAATTACATGATCACACATACAATCACAAGCAATACATGAAAATGAAAATAAGGATAATAAATCTGGAGATCTTCAGCAACTCCTCTTTCACGACCTCCATCCACTCCTTCAACTGGGCAGATTTGACAGGAGTCCCACACTCTCACAGAAGGGCCTCTTCACCACGTTGGCACCTCTTCTTCAACTGTCCTGCCGTCCACACACACTGTCCTCTCCAACAGTCCTGGACACAAGCTGCCCTGCAGCCTATTCTACTACTAAAGTATTAATGTCATACTGCCATATACATAAGTAAATATCGTGGCCTATCTAGCCTACTCACACAAGGGGTAATGGAAGGGAAATTTGATCTACCTTACATTCCTGGCTCACGACGCCTGTCCCTCAATGGTGTGAGGTTCCCACGCTTCCTGAGTCGATCCTTGACGATCCAGGAACGTTCCACAGGTCCTCAGGTGACGTGAAGCCTTCGCGTCGTCGCCGTTCCAATCCCAGAGATTCAGCTATCCCAATCCTGGTTCACCAATGGGCACTGAGATAATCACTATATTCACACACTCGTACCTTCCACAAGGCGTTGATCCTCGTCCTAGGAACGGTGTCGTCCCTCCAAAACCCTCAGTGGATGTAACCCAGTCACAGCTAGGCCTACCCGCCGCACCTTCCAGACCTCAACTTCCAGCGGCGCCGCCCAGCGTCGTCGCCGACTATTTTCCAAGTTTGGCACTCCTTTGCTCAATGTACTTGGTTCCTTTTTGCTTCCCAGATGTGCAGGGTCTCCAATAACTTATGGTGGGCTGCGATGGCTAATTTAATCCACTGAATAAGGCTTGTAGAGCCTCAAATCCTCGAGAGCTGACCGAAGCGCGTCCTCTCCCCTCAACAGACAGGTCAACTCTGACGTTGGCGCTGTCCGGGGCACTCGGTGACGTCACGGTGGGCTCCGATTGGTGGTCCGCAATCTAAGTCGGCCAATCCGCGATCGGCTAGTGTCCCTTACTAAACGTCATATCTGCAGTAGGGGATACTCTTTCATTTATATCAGGGCGCCACTTTCCCCTTACCTACAACTTATAATGTAAATTCCTCCCTTATCTAGCGGCCGGTCTGGTCGCCACATATATCAACAGACTCCCTGTACCTCAGAGAATCAGTAGAGAGAGCTGATATGACTCTTAAAGCAGGCAAACGAAAGAAATAGGAGAGGGCACCGTAACAGTACGTAGCCGAGTCAAGATGCAAACAAAGAAGATTCTCTACTTTGAAAAGGAGGGCAGACCTTGCATCAACACCAAGTCCTGCACTCAGAACAAGGTAGAAGACTTTGCACGTGTGCTCGAGGAAGCTCTCCCTGGTCCAGCCGGGGTCACCACCTGTTAAAGATGGGAGCACTTCAGAGACGCTGTGTTCAACGCTGCCATGTCCACCTTTGGCAGGAACCAAAGGACTAGTATCCGACCCCAAGTTGGTAGTGGCTTTCAAGGAGTAGGCTTAGTAATGCAAGTAAAACACAAAGGAGGAGTTTAAAGGAATACGACACTTCATCAATTATCAACATATTCACATATTATCACTTTTCCATCACCTTAAATAGAATCATAAACGAAGTATTACTACACTGATATATACACATGTTTCGCTCTCATAGGACACTAAGCGCTCCTCGATGCTCATGCAATGCAGCCTTTTCAACTTCCGTGTTTCCTCAACACACAGTACCGTCCTCAACCAGTACTGGGAAACACCAACGAGTCTACCCTGGCCACGGGCCAGCCTATCTACAGTCTCACTAGGTGCTCCTTGTGAACGCCCACAATCACTCTCCAGCCTGGTGCTGGCAGAGAACATCAGCCTCACGCTGCTGGGCCTCTACACAAACAAATACAATGGTAGCGAACCCCTGGCAGGAGCTTCTTGCAACTAGCTAGTTACACTCCTCCGTAGCACCTTACTGTCGGTCGTCTCTTCCTCTTGCCAGTCCCGGGATACGCCGAATTCTGTCACTACCACTTCACAGGCAGAAAGTAGATACTACACAGTTCCTCTTCGGCGGCGGCTCACTGCTCACGTCAAGCAGAATTGAGTAGAGATATAACAGGCTGCCCAGGGTAGACTGACTGTTCTCGTACCACTGCAGCCCTAAGTCGCCTCTGTGGATACAGACACGTCATCAGTAAACTGGCCAGTACTGGGGACACTAGGAAATACCACTTACGGACTCTGACATTGACATACAACTTTTATCACGACAGATGGAGCTGATGTTGCTAGGCGCCACCTCACCAGAGGTCAGCCACAGCGACTCTTCGGGCTGTCCAGGGCAGAAATCTAGCGTCTCTTGCAGGTATCATACTGCCGCCACCAGATGGCGTCGTCCACTTTGTGGGAGTTTAGGGAGCAGACTCACATCTGTGAGTCTGCTCCCTAAACCGGCGTTGACGTTGCTACTCTATACTCCGACGATGGAGTCGGGTTCGTAACAGACCCCTTGTATCTGACCCCTTTTCTCTGGCCCCTTGTACCTGTCCGCTTGTATCTGACCCCTTGTATCTGACCCCTTGTAAATAATCCCTTGTGTCTGACTCCTTGTATCTTACCCCTTGTGGCTGACGCCTTGTGGCTGATCCCTTGTACTCACCTGGTTGTGTTTGCGGGGGTTGAGCTCTGGCTCTTTAGTCCCGCCTGTCAACCGTCAATCAACAGGTGTACAGATTCCTGAGCCTATTGGGCTCTATCATATCTACACTTGAAACTGTGTATGGAGTCAGCCTCCACCACATCACTCCCTAATGCATTCCATTTGTCAACCACTCTGACACTAAAAAAGTTCTTTCTAATATCTCTGTGGCTCATTTGGGCACTCAGTTTCAACCTGTGTCCCCTTGGGCGTGTGCCCCTTGTGTTATATAGCCTGTCTTTATCTACCCTATCAATTCCCTTCAGAATCTTGAATGTGGTGATCATGTCCCCCCTAACTCTTCTGTCTTCCAGCGAAGTGAGGTTTAATTCCCGTAGTCTCTCCTCGTAGCTCATACCTCTCAGCTCGGGTACTAGTCTGGTGGCAAACCTTTGAACCTTTTCCAGTTTAGTCTTATCCTTGACTAGATATGGACTCCATGCTGGGGCTGCATACTCCAGGATTGGCCTGACATATGAGGTATACAAAGTTCTGATTGATTCTTTACACAAGTTTCAGAATGCCGTTTGTATGTTGGCCAGCCTGGCATATGCCGCTGATGTTATCCTCTTGATATGGGCTGCAGGAGCCAGGTCTGGCGTGATATCACCCCCAAGTCTTTTTCTTTCTCTGACTCCTGAAGAATGTCCTCTCCCAGATGATACCTTGTATCTGGCCTCCTGCTCCCTACACCTATCTTCATTACATTACATTTGCTTGGGTTAAACTCTAACAACCATTTGTTCGACCATTCCTTCAGCTTGTCTAGGTATTCTTGAAGCCTCAAACAGTCCTCTTCTGTCTAATCCTTCTCATAATTTTTGCATCGTCCGCAAACATTGAGAGAAATAAATCTATACCCTCCGGGAGATCATTTACATATATCAGAAACAAGATAGGACCGAGTACAGAGCCCTGTGGGACTCCACTGGTGACTTCACGCCAATCGGAGGTCTCACCCCTCATCGTAACTCTCTGCTTCCTATTGCTTAGGGACTCCCTTATCCACTAGAGCACCTTACCAGCTACACCTGCCTGTCTCTCCAGGTTATGTACCAGCCTCTTATGCGGTACTGTGTCAAAGGCTTTCCGACAATCCAAGAAAATGCAGTCCGCCCAACCCTCTCTTTTTTGCTTAATCTTTGTCACCTGGTCGTAGAATTCTATTAAGTCAGTCAGACAAGATTTACCCTCCCTGAACCCATGTTGGCGATTTGTCACGAAGTCCCTTCTCTCTAGATGTGATACCAGGTTTTTTCTCACGATCTTCTCCATCACCTTGCATGGTATACAAGTCAAGGACACTGGCCTGTAGTTCAGTGCCTCTTCCCTGTCGCCCTTTTTGTATACTGGGACCACATTTGCCGTCTTCCATATTTCTGGTAGGTCTCCCGTCTCTAGTGACCTACTATACACTATGGAGAATGTCAAGCAAAGTGCCTCTGCACACTCTTTCAGTACCCATGGCGAGATCCCATCTGGATCAACAGCCTTTCTAGCATCCAGATCCAGCAGGTGTCTCTTGACCTCCTCTCTCGTAATTTCGAACCCTTCCAATGCTGCCTGGCTTACTTCCCTTTCTCCTAGCACAGTGACCTCACCTTGTTCTGTTGTGAAGACCTCCTGGAACCTCTTGCTGAGTTCTTCACACACCTCTTTGTCATTCTCTGTATACCTGTCCTCGCCTGTTTTAAGTTTCAATACCTGTTCTTTCACTGTTGTTTTCCTTCTGATGTGACTGTGGAGTAGCCTTGTATCTAACCCCTTGTGTTTGACCCCTTGTATCTGACCCCATGTATCTAACCCCTTGTGCCTGACACCTAGTACATGACCCCTTGTATCTGACCCCTTGTGTCTGACCCCTTTGTATCTAACCCCTAGTGTCTGACCCCTTGTACCAGACTCCTTGTATCTGACTCTTTGTAACGGACCCTTTGTATCTGACCCCTTATATCTGACCCCCTTTTATGTGACCCCTTGTATCTAACCCCTTTTATCTGACCCCTTGTGTCTGACCCCTTGTATGTGGCCCCTTGTATCTAACCACTTGTATCTGACCCCCTTGTGTCTGACTCCTTGTGTCTGACTCTTTGTGTCTGACCCCTTTTATCTGACACCTTGTATCTAACCCCTTGAATCTGACCCATTGTCTCTGACCCCTTGTGTCGGACTCCTTGTGTCTGACCCTTTGTATCTGACCCCTTGTATTTGATCCCATGTATCCGACCCCTTGTATCTCACCTCTTGTATCTGACCCCTTGTGTCTGACCCCTTGTATGTGGCCCCTTGTATCTCACCTCTTGTATCTGACCCCTTGTGTCTGACCCCTTGTATGTGGCCCCTTGTATCTCACCTCTTGTATCTCACCTCTTGTACCTGACCCCTTGTATCTCACCCCTTGGTTCTCACCCCTTGGTTCTCACCCCTTGTATCGTACCCCTTGTATCTCTCCCCTTGTATCTCACCCCTTGTATCTGACCCCTTGTATCTCACCCCTTGTATCTCACCCCTTGTATCTCACCCCTTGTATCTCTCCCCTTGTATCTCACCCCTTGTATCTCTCCCCTTGTATCTCACCCCTTGTATCTCACCCCTTGTATCTCACCCCTTGTACCTGCCCCCTTGTACCTGACCCCTTGTACCTGCCCCCTTGTACCTGCCCACTTGTACCTGACCCCCTTGTATCTGACCCCTTGTACCTGCCCTCTTGTACCTGACCCCTTGTACCTGACCCCTTGTACCTGACCACTTGTACCTGACCCCTTGTATCTCACCCCTTGTACCTGACCCCTTGTATCTCACCCCTTGTACCTGACCCCTTGTACCTGCCCCCTTGTACCTGACCCCCTTGTACCTGACCCCTTGTACCTGCCCCCTTGTACCTGACCCCTTGTACCTGACCCCTTGTACCTGACCACTTGTACCTGACCCCTTGTATCTCACCCCTTGTACCTGACCCCTTGTATCTCACCCCTTGTACCTGACCCCTTGTATCTCACCCCTTGTACCTGACCCCTTGTACCTGACCCCTTGTACCTGCCCCCTTGTAACTGACCCCCTTGTACCTGACCCCTTGTACCTGCACCCTTGTACCTGACCCCTTGTACCTGACCCCTTGTACCTGACCCCATGTACCTGACCCCTTGTATCTCACCCCTTGTACCTGACACCTTGGATCACACCCCTTGTACCTGACCACATGTACCTGACCCCTTGTACCTGCACCCTTGTACCTGCCCCTTGTACCTAACCCCTTGTACCTGACCCCTTGTACCTGCCCCCTTGTAACTGACCCTTTGTATCTGACCCCTTGTACCTGACCCCTTGTACCTGACCCCTTGTATCTCACCCCTTGTACCTGCCCCCTTGTAACTGTCCCCTTGTACCTGACCCCTTGTACCTGCCCCATTGTACCTGACCCCTTGTACCTGACCCCTTGTACCTGCCCCCTTGTACCTGACCCCTTGTACCTGACCCCTTGTACCTGACCCCTCGTACCTGCCCCCTTGTACCTGACCCCTTGTACCTGACCCCTTGTATCTCACCCCTTGTACCTGCCCCCTTGTACCTGACCCTTGTACCTGCCCCGTTGTACTTGCCCCCTTGTACCTGATCCCCTTGTACCTGACCCCTTGTACCTGCCTCCTTGTACCTGACCCCTTGTACCTGACCCCTTGTACCTGACCCCTTGTACCTGACCTCTTGTACCTGACCCCTTGTATCTCACCTTTTACCTGACCCCTTGTATCTCACCCCTTGTACCTGACCCCTTGTATCTCACCCCTTGAACCTGACCCCTTGTACCTGACCTCTTGTACCTGACCTCTTGTACCTGACCCCTTGTATCTCACCCCTTTTACCTGACCCCTTGTATCTCACCCCTTGTACCTGACCCCTTGTATCTCACCCCTAGTACCTGACCCCTTGTGCCTGCCCCCTTGTACCTGACCCGCTTGTACCTGACCCCTTGTACCTGCCCCGTTGTACCTGACCCTTTGTACCTGACCCCTTGTACCTGCCCCCTTGTACCTGCCCCCTTGTACCTGCCCCCTTGTACCTGACCCCTTGTACCTGACCCTTTGTATCTCGCCCCTTGTACCTGAGCCCTTGTATCTCACTCCTTGTACCTGACCCCTTGTACCTGACCCCTTGTACCTGCCCCCTTGTACCTGACCCCCTTGTACCTGACCCCTTGTACCTGCCCCCTTGTACCTGACCCCTTGTACCTGACCCTTTGTATCTCGCCCCTTGTACCTGAGCCCTTGTATCTCACCCCTTGTACCTGACCCCTTGTACCTGACCCCTTGTACCTGCCCTCTTGTACCTGACCCCCTTGTACCTGACCCCTTGTACCTGCCCCCTTGTACCTGACCCCTTGTACCTGACCCCTTGTACCTGCTCCCTTGTACCTGACCCCTTGTATCTCACCCCTTGTACCTGACCCCTTGTACCTGCCCCCTTGTACCCGACCCCTTGTACCTGACCCCTTGTACCTGCCCACTTGTACCTGACCCCTTGTATCTCACTCCTTGTACCTGACCCCTTGGGTCTCACCCCTTGTACCTGCCCCCTTGTACCTGACCCTTTGTATCTCACCCCTTGTACCTGACCCCTTGTACCTGACCACTTGTACCTGACCCCTTGTACCTGACCCCTTGTATCTCACCCCTTGTACCTGACCCCTTGTACCTGCCCCCATGTATCTCACCCCTTGTATCTCACCCCTTGTAACTCACCCCTTGTACCTGACCCCTTGTATCTCACCCCTTGTACCTGGCCCCTTGTACCTGACCCCTTGTACCTGACCCCTTGTATCTCACCCCTTGTAACTGACCTCGTGTACCTGACCCCTTGTACCTGACCCCTTGTATCTGACCCCTCGTATCTGACCCCTTGTATCTGACCCCTTGTACCTGACCCCTTGTACCTGACCCCTTGTACCTGACCCCTTGTATCTGACCCCTTGTACCTGACCTCGTGTACCTGACCCCTTGTACCTGACCTTGTGTACCTGACCCCTTGTACCTGACCTCGTGTACCTGACCTCGTGTACCTGACCCCTTGTACCTGACCTCGTGTACCTGACCCCTTGTACCTGACCTCGTGTACCTGACCCCTTGTACCTGACCCCTTGTACCTTACCCCTTGTACCTGACCCCTTGTACCTGACCCCTTGTAACTGACCCCTTGTATCTGACCCCTTGTCCCTGACCCCTTGTATCTCACCCCTTGTACCTGACCCCTTGTACCTGCCCCCTTGTATCTGACCCTTTGTTTCTGACCCCTTGTACTTGACCCCTTGTAACTGACCCCTTGTACCTGACCCCTTGTACCTGACCCCTTGTATCTGACCCCCTTGTACCTGCCCCCTTGTATCTGACCCTTTGTTTCTGACCCCTTGTACTTGACCCCTTGTAACTGACCCCTTGTACCTGACCCCTTATATCTGACCTCTTGTATCTGACCCCTTGTACCTGACCCCTTGTACCTGACCCCTTGTACCTGACCCCTTATATCTGACCTCTTGTATCTGACCCCTTGTACCTGACCCCTTGTACCTGACCCCTTGTATCTGACCCCTTGTATCTGACCCCTTGTATCTGACCCCTTGTATCTGACCCCTTGTACCTGACCCCTTGTACCTGACCCCTTGTATCTGACCCCTTGTATCTGACCCCTTGTATCTGACCCCTTGTATCTGACCCCTTGTATCTGACCCCTTGTATCTGACCCCTTGTATCTGACCCCTTGTACCTGACCCCTTGTACCTGACCCCTTGTATCTGACCCCTTGTATCTGACCCCTTGTATCTGACCCCTTGTATCTGACCCCTTGTATCTGACCCCTTGTATCTGACCCCTTGTATCTGACCCCTTGTACCTGACCCCTTGTACCTGACCCCTTGTATCTGACCCCTTGTATCTGACCCCTTGTATCTGACCCCTTGTATCTGACCCCTTGTATCTGACCCCTTGTATCTGACCCCTTGTATCTGACCCCTTGTACCTGACCCCTTGTACCTGACCCCTTGTATCTGACCCCTTGTATCTGACCCCTTGTATCTGACCCCTTGTATCTGACCCCTTGTATCTGACCCCTTGTACCTGACCCCTTGTACCTGACCCCTTGTATCTGACCCCTTGTATCTGACCCCTTGTATCTGACCCCTTGTACCTGACCCCTTGTATCTGACCCCTTGTATCTGACCCCTTGTATCTGACCCCTTGTATCTGACCCCTTGTATCTGACCCCTTGTACCGTACACAGAAGAAACTCTCGTTTTTGTTGTATGTTGAAATTTAGATTCATATATTTATTACCAATAGTATAGTAAATAATTATATCGTATTTGGTAATTGTTGCCATGGTAGGCACAGGTAATTGTTGCCATGGTAGCCACAGGTAATTGTTGCCATGGTAGCCACAGGTAATTGTTGCCATGGTTGCCACAGGTAATTGTTGCCATGGTAAGCACAAGTAATTGTTGCCATGGCAGGCACAGGTAATTGTTGACATGGTAAGCACAAGTAATTGTTGCCATGGTAACCACAGGTAATTGTTGTCATGGTAAGCACAAGTAATTGTTGCCATGGCAGGCACAGGTAATTGTTGACATGGTAAGCACAAGTAATTGTTGCCATGGTAACCACAGGTAATTGTTGCCATGGTAACCACAGGTAATTGTTGCCATGGTAGCCACAAGTAATTGTTGCCATGGTAGGCACAGGTAATTGTTGCCATGGCAGGCACAGGTAATTGTTGACATGGTAAGCACAAGTAATTGTTGCCGTGGTAACCACAGGTAATTGTTGCCATGGTAACCACAAGTAATTGTTGCCATGGTAACCACAGATAATTGTTGCCATGGTAGCCACAGGTAATTGTTGCCATGGTAGCCACAGGTAATTGTTGCCATGCTTGCCACAGTTAATTGTTGCCATGGTAGCCACAGGTAATTGTTGCCATGGTAGCCACAGGTAATTGTTGCCATGGTTGCCACAGGTAATTGTTGCCATGGTAGCCACAGGTAATTGTTGCCATGGTAGCCACAGGTAATTGTTGCCATGGTAGCCACAGGTAATTGTTGCCATGGTAGGCACAGGTAATTGTTGCCATGGTAGCCACAGGTAATTGTTGCCATGGTAGCCACAGGTAATTGTTGCCATGGTAGGCACAGGTAATTGTTGCCATGGTAGCCACAGGTAATTGTTGCCATGGTAGCCACAGGTAATTGTTGCCATGGTAGCCACAAGTAATTGTTGCCATGGTAGCCACAGGTAATTGTTGCCATGGTAGCCACAAGTAATTGTTGCCATGGTAACCACAGGTAATTGTTGCCATGGTAGCCACAGGTAATTGTTGCCATGGTAGCCACTGGTAATTGTTGCCATGGTAACCACAGGTAATTGTTGCCATGGTAACCACAGGTAATTGTTGCCATGGTAGCCACAAGTAATTGTTGCCATGGTAACCACAGGTAATTGTTGCCATGGTAGCCACAGGTAATTGTTGCCATGGTAGCCACAGGTAATTGTTGCCATTGTAACCACAGGTAATTGTTGCCATGGTAGCCACAAGTAATTGTTGCCATGGTAGCCACAGGTAATTGTTGCCATGGTAGCCACAAGTAATTGTTGCCATGGTAACCACAGGTAATTGTTGCCATGGTAGCCACAGGTAATTGTTGCCATGGTAGCCACTGGTAATTGTTGCCATGGTAACCACAGGTAATTGTTGCCATGGTAACCACAGGTAATTGTTGCCATGGTAGCCACAAGTAATTGTTGCCATGGTAACCACAGGTAATTGTTGCCATGGTAACCACAGGTAATTGTTGCCATGGTAACCACAGATAATTGTTGCCATGGTAACCACAGGTAATTGTTGCCATGGTAGCCACAAGTAATTGTTGCCATGGTAGCCACAGGTAATTGTTGCCATGGTAGCCACAAGTAATTGTTGCCATGGTAACCACAGGTAATTGTTGCCATGGTAACCACAGGTAATTGTTGCCATGGTAACCACAGATAATTGTTGCCATGGTAACCACAGGTAATTGTTGCCATGGTAGCCACAAGTAATTGTTGCCATGGTAGCCACAGGTAATTGTTGCCATGGTAGCCACAAGTAATTGTTGCCATGGTAACCACAGGTAATTGTTGCCATGGTAGCCACAGGTAATTGTTGCCATGGTAGCCACAGATTATTGTTGCCATGGTAGCCACAGGTAATTGTTGCCATGGTAGCCACTGGTAATTGTTGCCATGGTAGCCACAGATTATTGTTGCCATGGTAGCCACAGGTAATTGTTGCCATGGTAGCCACTGGTAATTGTTGCCATGGTAGCCACAGGTAATTGTTGCCATGGTAGCCACAGGTAATTGTTGCCATGGTAGCCACTGGTAATTGTTGCCATGGTGGGCATAAGTAGTTGTAGCCATGGCAGGCACAGGTAATTGTTGACATGGCAGGCACAGGTAATTGTTGCCATGGCAGGCTAACCGTTGAGTATAGTTCCGTACAGACTTTGAACTTCCTTATCTTCAAACTTTTCTCATTATTAGCGTGTACACATAAATGAAATATCAACGACTTACAACAGTTATGCGATGATTACGATATCATGAAAATAGTGAAGCTATTTCACAGAATTGGAAATGCTGGAGAACAGTCTCGCCTCCAGGGATCCTATGAATATATTAGCAATCTCCTCTCCAGTAGGAGACTTCAGTAGGAGACTCCAGTAGGAGACCCCAGTAGGAGACTCCAGTAGGAGACTCCAGTAGGAGACTCCAGTAGGAGACTCCAGTAGGAGACTCCAGTAGGAGACCCCAGTAGGAGACTCCAGTAGGAGACTCCAGTAGGAGACTCCAGTAGGAGACTCCAGTAGGAGACTCCAGTAGGAGACTCCAGTAGGAGACCTCAGTAGGAGACTCCAGTAGGAGACTCCAGTAGGAGACTCCAGTAGGAGACTCCAGTAGGAGACCCCAGTAGGAGACTCCAGTAGGAGACCCCAGTAGGAGACTCCAGTAGGAGACTCCAGTAGGAGACTCCAGTAGGAGACTCCAGTAGGAGACTCCAGTAGGAGACCCCAGTAGGAGACTCCAGTAGGAGACTCCAGTAGGAGACCCCAGTAGGAGACTCCAGTAGGAGACTCCAGTAGGAGACTCCAGTAGGAGACTCCAGTAGGAGACTCCAGTAGGAGACTCCAGTAGGAGACTCCAGTAGGAGACCTCAATAGGAGACTCCAGTAGGAGACTCCAGTAGGAGACTCCAGTAGGAGACCCCAGTAGGAGACTCCAGTAGGAGACTCCACTGCCGTGACGATTTATTGACGAGGGAACTAATAGCCGCAACAGAAGGGTTTCTTTCCTATGTTAAGGTCGGTCTTGGAGATGAGATCTTGTTGGGTAGTGGAGGGAAGCTTTCCTAATAGCATACTTTAAAGCCTTTGTCACTTGATATTTTAACAGAAAGTGAGGTGGCCGGTGGACGTCCTGGCTTCCTATTCTCAATATTCTTGTTCCTAACTTTTGTGCTGGGAATTGTATGTAGTATATCACAGTGGTGTAAAATGTGTGTTACTAAGTGTAGCTAGCGTATTAGACAAGGTTAGTGAAGACGACGAGTCACAATAACGTGGCTTAACATATGGCGACCAAACCACACACCAGAAGATGGAGAAACGACGACGTTTCGGTCCTTCCTGGACCATTATCAAGTTGCGTAGAGTAGAGAGGATGTTGTTGTTTTAGATTCAACTACTCGGAAAAAAGTTGAAAGTAGCAGAGGCTATGGTGAGCCCGTAGTGGACTTATCTGGCTCAGAAGCGGGGCTGTAACTTTGTCGTATAGAGGAATATACAGACAAATATATAAGGTAAGAGAGTAAGATGAGAGGTGAGGAGCAGGTAAGAGAAGGAAAGAAAAAGATAAGAATAGGAGGAATGTAAGGATATGATAAATTAATCAGTAGGAGCCATGTGGAGGATACGAACCCCCTTACTTAGGTACTCCCAAGGAGAGTGCATGTACCTAGACACCCACGACGACACGGTCAAAAACAATGTAACCTGGGATTCCTCTGAATCCTCAAGGATTCCTGAGGCTTACAACTGAAGCCCGATCAGAGTTTCAAGCATTGCCCCCTCGTGCACTGTGGCTTAGGTCCAGTAACTCTTCTCCAGAACTTCTCGTCAAGTACACAATGAACTCACACTAACGTGGTGTAGCACTGGGAACATCAGTAGGAACCATGAGGAAAGGCTCCTACTGAGGAGTGTGTGTACCTCCACAGGTCTGAGTGTGTGTACCTCCACAGGTCTGAGTGTGTGTACCTCCACAGGTCTGAGTGTGTGTACCTCCACAGGTCTGAGTGTGTGTACCTCCTCAGGTCTGAATGTGTGTATCTCCACAGGTGTGAGTGTGTGTACCTCCACAGGTCTGAGTGTGTGTACCTCCACAGGTCTGAGTGTGTTTACCTCCACAGGTCTGAGTGTGTGTACCTCCACAGGTCTGAGTGTGTGTACCTCCACAGGTCTGAGTGTGTGTACCTCCACAGGTCTGAGTGTGTGTACCTCCACAGGTCTGAATGTGTGTACCTCCACAGGTCTGAGTGTGTGTACCTCCACAGGTCTGAGTGTGTGTACCTCCTCAGGTCTGAGTGTGTGTACCTCCAGAGGTCTGAGTGTGTGTACCTCCACAGGTCGGAGTGTGTGTACCTCCACAGGTCTGAGTGTGTGTACCTCCACAGGTCTGAGTGTGTGTACCTCCACAGGTCTGAGTGTGTGTACCTCCACAGGTCTGAGTGTGTGTACACCTCCACAGGTCTGAGTGTGTGTACCTCCACAGGTCTGAGTGTGTGTACCTCCACAGGTCTGAGTGGTGAAAGCTTCTGGATCGACGGGACTGACAGAGCGACGGACTGGCCGCCGTCATTGACATCGAGCAGCTCAGAGCAATATTCCTCTACCTCCACACGGAAGGTAAAGATACTGGGGAGTGGGGGGGGGAGGGTTATACACCTAGTTGTACAATAAAGGAAAGAATACTCATTGATCACTACCTGTGTGTTGCAGGGATCAATAATCACTACCTGTGTGTTGCAGGGATCAATAATCACTATCTGTGTGTTGCAGGGATCGCTGGTCACTCCTTCTGGCTGGGCGGCTCCGACGCGGCGACGGAGGTCGTGTGGACGTGGACGGACGGACAGCCCGTCACTATGGGTGCGTCGCGTCCCTTCACATATGGGACTAATATAACAAGAACCCGGCAATGTGATGTTATAGTGGCCAGAATACGCCTGGGATATAGACGTATCTGGCAGCTTTCTCAAAACCCAAATGTCGAGTAGACAATGTGTCAACTTTGTGAAAGAGAAAACATGCACTCTTTTGAACATTATATTGTAGAATGTCCCATACTGACTGACTTTCGCCCTCCTGGGCTAAGGTATGCTGAACTCTGTAATTACTATATGAGTACTGGAACACTTGATGATATATTGGACTTGTACCCAAGATTAACCATGTAATGTATCAATTATACAATGTACGAATGTTATGTAACTATATAACCTGAGCTTGTAAAAGCACCTTAATCACCTTCAGTGATTAAGTGCTAAATTGCACACTAGTTTCTCTATCAGCTATCTCACCCTGTCAGAGTAAAAGAGACAAATGTATGTGAATGCATGTGTGTGTGTATATATGTATGTATAAATGTATATGTATGTATATGTGTGTGTGTATGTATATGTATGTGTATAAAGTATATATGGAAGCTTATCAGAATTACATTTCACCTTTGTAAATGCACATTAATGAAACTATGTACAAGACACATAGAACACTTTATGTAGGGCATATGTAAATCTGTGGATCTATGTATTTACGTATGTAGGTTAGCTTAGCATTTTAAAAACCGAATCACCTTCTGTGGTTGAGTGTTCAATAAACCCTTGAACTATATGTTTAACACATCTCTAACCCTGTCCATGGAGGACAGAAGAAAATGTATATATGCTGGTTAGCATTGTAAATGTGTGGCCACGTTTATGGTAGAAAATAATAATAATAATAATAAAAACTCTTTCCTCACACTCTTTGCAATTACAATCATTCGTGACAAGTTAATAAGTCATAATAAATATTATTCAAAGGGGATGCAACAAAGTGGTAATCATATATTTGTCAACGTTGAGAATTGCCACCACTGCACTGATCGAACATTGCAGCATCCTAGTTAAACTGATAAGGCATAATATTAACAAAGTTGAACATCTTAATTATCCCTTAGGATAAGGGAGAAAATATAAGCATCAATGAACATTAAGGGCAAATTAGATTTTTTGTTTTCTACTACAAACGTGGCCACACATTTACAATGCTAACCAGTATATACATTTTCTTTTGTCCTCTATGGACATGGGGAGAGATCTGATAAACATATAGTTCAGGGATTTATTGAACAATCAACTACAGAAGGTGATTGTAGTGCTTTTAACATGCTAATCCAACCTACATACATAAATACACAGACTTTCGTCCGTGTTCAAGGTGTCTTTTACATAGTGTCATTAATGGGCGTTAACGAAGGTGGAATGCAATTCTGACCAGCTTACACATATCCTGCATTGTCATATTTACATATATACATACACATATACATGTCTCTCCTCCTTTGACAAGGAGAGATAGCTGCTAAAGAAATTAGTGTTATATTAAGCACTTAACCACTGAAGGTGATTAAGTTGCTTTCATAAGCTCAGGTTATAGTTGAATCGCAAACATTGAATAACTGATGCATTACATAGTCAATCTTTGGTACATGTCCTGAATATCATCAAGTTTTCCAGTATTTATAGAGTATCAACAGAGTTCAGTATACCTCAGCCCACGGAGGTGAAAGTCAGTCAATATGGGACATTCTACATTATAATGTTCACGGCAAATGGGTAAACGTTTAATCTTTGTATAATTGGTGATCAAGTCAGGTGATGTATGACTGCTGCCTGAGAGTGACAGAGAGCTCTGGGAACAGAGCTGCCTTGATAGGACAGAGTAGTCAGTGTCTCGGTGCTCACAGACCCACACTGTAGCTAGAATGTTGTCTGCCTCCCCCTCAACACATCTCTGATTCTCACCGCTTTAACATCCCAGATATTCATCAACTACTCGATGATATTACGGATTATTTAATTCGTTCCGATGATAAGAGAGTCCCTCTGCTTGACCTTGTGGAGATGTGAGGATGAGAGAGATGCAAACACTAAACTGGCTCACCAAGTTATCCAAACTATATGATCAATATATTTATATGAACGACTTGATTTGGCAATTTTTAGACAGATTCAGCACATGAGAGTGAACCCGAAATTAAATAATCAACCTATGTTGTATGTAATATAACTTAGATACATTTGTGCATACATGCATTTCCATATGTATAATAGCACAACTTAAGTGAAGATATTTTAATATTTGTCTTGACAAGTTCTTCAACATGATGTACCGCGGACAATCATTGTTGTGATTTGACAGTTTTTATTCTCAATGGAAAACTATAAATAACTTCCAAGCGCACATGTACTCAACACTGTACCTAGTGACGTCACTTACATATTAGGTTCCATAATCGACATCGACTTGAGAATGGTCCAGGACGGACCGAAACGTCGTCGTCCCTTCAACTTCTAGTGTGTGGTCTGGTCAACATTAGGTTCCATACATATTAGTGCACATAACTGCCAATAATATTGTAGTGTTCAGCTGACTATATGTTCCACTCCGTAACACTTCTCTCTCTCTCTCTCCAGGGTCGCCCTTCTGGGGTTATGTGAGCCCTAACGTGCTGGAGCCAGATGGCGGTACAGCCGAGAACTGTATCCTGCTGGACGCCCAGGGTTACCACTACTTCCGTGACGCCTCCTGTAGCCTGCTGGTGACCCCACTCTGTATGGCTCCCCTGTAGTCTGCTGGTGACCCCACTCTGTATGGCAACCTTGTAGTATGCTGGTGACCCCACTGTGTATGGCAACCTTGTAGTATGCTGGTGACCCCACTGTGTATGGCAACCTTGTAGTATGCTGGTGACCCCACTGAGTGTTAGTCCCCTGAAGTCTGCTGGTGGCACCACTGTGCGTGGCTCCCCTCTAGTCTGCTGGTGACCCCACTGTGTGTTGGAGACGAGTAGTCTGCTGGTGACTCTGCTCTGAATGGCTCCTCAGTAGCCAGAGAGTTATCAGCTTTGAAGTACAGTTGCAGCCTCGTTAAGTCATATATAAATTTTGATGCTAATTACCTTGATTGTGAGGCTTCATATTTATCACCTGCAAGATTTATATTAAAAGCGTTTCCATGTACACTCAAGTTTAATTTTATCCTTCTTCGTTGAATTTTACTAATATAGTTAAGATTTTGAATTTACTCTCACACAATATACTGAGTGTGGAGCGAAAAGGCATGTACGTGACTAAGCTTGTCGGAGGTGCTGGAGTTGCTGTTCCCTTACGAGTGTGTATATCCAGACACAGGTAACGAGAAGGGAGAACCATGACCATCATACTACAGTCTGCTCGTAGCACACACCCAGATAGTTCACACATGTTGCTCGTAACAAGGCCAGTAAGAGGTACTGTATTATCCCTTTCACAAGATCTTGGGGGCAGAGCACAAGACCCCGAACATTGTGGATATATTGAGTGTTATTACGAGGTAGAGAACCAGTATGCCCCAAGAGACAGTGGTATTAGCGTGCTCTCACGAGAGAACTATTCTACAGCTGGGAGACGGACTGACTGCCAGAGAGTTCATCAGTCTGCGGGAGTTGTTGTACAGCAAGAAACTGCACTATAATTGGCACAGTTTACTGGAGTCCCCCTTGGTGTTGGTACAAAGAGGATAGTATAATACTTCCCAGTACTATTTTAGTGACCCTACTGTTTATGACTCCCCAGTACTGTGCTGGTGACCCTACTGTGTGTGGCTACCCGGTTCTGTGCTGGTGACCCTACTGTTTGTGGCTATCCAGTGCTGTGCTGGTGACCCCACTGTGTGTGGCTACCCAGTACTGTGCTGGTGACCCTACTGTTTGTGGCTATCCAGTGCTGTGCTGGTGACCCCACTGTGTGTGGCTACCCAGTACTGTGCTGGTGACCCTACTGTTTGTGGCTATCCAGTGCTGTGCTGGTGACCCCACTGTGTGTGGCTACCCAGTACTGTGCTGGTGACTCCACTGTGTGGCTACCCAGTACTGTGCTGGTGACCCCCCCTGTGTGTGGCTCCCCAGTACTGTGCTGGTGACCCCACTGTGTGTAGCTACCCAGTACTGTGCTGGTGACCCCACTGTGTGTGGCTCCCCAGTACTGTGCTGGTGACCCCACTGTGTGTGGCTACCCAGTACTGTGCTGGTGACCCCACTGTGTGTGGCTACCCAGTACTGTGCTGGTGACCCCACTGTGTGTGGCTACCCAGTACTGTGCTGGTGACCCCACTGTGTGTAGCTACCCAGTACTGTGCTGGTGACCCCACTGTCTGTGGCTCCCCAGTACTGTGCTGGTGACCCCACTGTGTGTGGCTACCCAGTACTGTGCTGGTGACCCCACTGTATGTGGCTACCCAGTACTGTGCTGGTGACCCCACTGTGTGTGGCTACCCAGTACTGTGCTGGTGACCCCACTGTGTGTGGCTACCCAGTACTGTGCTGGTGACCCCACTGTGTGTGGCTACCCAGTACTGTGCTGGTGACCCCACTGTGTGTTGCTACCCAGTACTGTGCTGGTGACTCCACTGTGTAGCTACCCAGTCAACCTGTCCTCTTAAAAAGAACGTCAACATTTGCCGTTTGACTCTACGGCTGTTTTTGGACGTTATTTTGTGTAAAACTACGTCTATTTTCGCTTCCATGGACTATCTCTTGTTATACAATGAAATACCACACTCTTATTATTCTATAACTCACTGACTATGCTCTGATATTTGTTCTTCAAGTAAAAATATATATATTTTTGCCTTAATTAGGCCATAATCCAGAAAATTCCAGCCTATCGATCTTTATATTTAGGAAAACATCTAATAAATTTGGAAATGAATTTTTCGTTCGCCGACAGTTGCCTGTTACTATTTAACCCTCCATGCTTTAATGTCGCTGGTCATTGTGACTTTCCCAGGATGTATATATGTTTTGTAGTAGCATTATAGTCAGACTACAGTAATTTAACTAATGGGAAACCTCTATAGTTGTCGTAAATTAATAATAATCATTTATCAAATAATAAATTAGCAAACATATGCAACATTTTATGTTACGACTTTTCGGGTAGGCCGTTCTGTTTGTTTACAACCCCAATGGTTCAAAATACACAATACTTTTAATATATAAGTGACTAAGTATGCTCTAATATATGGTCCTCAATGAAAATTATCGTTTATTTTTGTTAATTTGTCCATAATGAATAAGATTCCTTACTGTTGATCTTTATATTAAGAAAAACATCTAAACAAATTGGTATTGTGTTTTCGTTCAGATAAAGTTTCCAGATACTATTTCCTAGTTATCAATTAATGTAGGTGGTTATTTTAATTCGCGGCTACCAGGGGCTTTCTCCCATTATACAATATAAATGTACTCACTACTATTCTCTGGTATCTGTTCTTCAAGTAAAATTACCTATTTTTTTGTTTAATTAGTCCATAATTCATAAAATTCCTTCAGGTCGATCTTTATATTTAGAAAAACATCTAATCAATTTGGAATTTAATTTTTCGTTCACCTACAGTTACCTGCTATTATTTCATTGTTATATTTTATGTCGCTGGTCATTACAATTTTCCAAGAATTTAAACAGCTAAACAGCAAGTAGCATCTTGTTAGAGTACAGGAATTTACCTATGGAGAACCTCGATAGCTGCCGAAAATTATTAATGATTATATATGTAATTTAAAATAATGAATTATATACCATTTCTTATGTTACGTCTTTGGCGGGTAGGCCGTTCTGCGGGTTTACAACCGAATTGTTTAAAAATCACACTATTTTAAATGTATGAGTCACTAGTATGCTCTGATATATGTTCTGCAATGAAAATAAAGATTGTTTTGTTGTTAATTACTCCATAAATGTGTAATGTGTTAATTCAGTCTAAAATCTTTTTGCAACGTTTATATGCGATATACGTAGCTGGAAACTACCTAATATTTAAAAATAATAGTTACAACATTCTATTAATATATAATGTTGAAATAAATATCACACAAAGTCTGTATATCTGTTTTTAGATGTCTTATAAATCTTCTTTTATAATAGTATTAATGATTTTTATGAATCTTGAGTAAAAATTATGTTAATTATTATTAATCTAATTGTTATTATTTTAAGTAAAAGAATTGCAAGTATTCGCATAACCACGGGATCTCTGTTTGTGTATGAATGCACGGATTTGTTTTTGTTATGAGAGGGACGCCTTAGAAAGCATTGATGTAGGCCACCTGTGGCTCGCATCCGATCCCACGATCGTCGTCGCCCCTAAATCAACACAACCGGTATTTAGTATTTACGATTATAATAAGTAATATTTCTTTTATAATAATATTGCAGCAGGTGGTGTAGTGGTAGGACACTCGCCTGGCGTTCCGCGAGCGCTATGTCATGGGTTCGTATCCTGGCCGGGGAGGATTTACTGGGCGCAAATCCTAAACTGTAGCCTCTGTTTAACGCAACAGTAAAATGTGTACTTGGATGAAAAAACGATTCTTCGCGGCGGGGATCGTATTCCAGGGACCTGCCCGAAACGCTACTCGTACTAGTGGCTGTACAAGAATGTAACAACTATTGTATATATCTCAGGTTAGGGGCTAGGCATTTACACTCTTAGGTCAGCAAACTAGCTAGAAGGTTAGACTATTAGACTCCACTGGTCAATCGGGGCCCTGCATGACTCAGCTTATCCTAACCTAGCCCAGCTTAAACCATCTTAGCATAGTTCATTTTGCTGTGCATAGTGCTTGCACAGCCTTGCTTATCCTAGTTTACCTCTTCCTAGCCTACCGTAGCCAAGCCTATCCCAGTATACCCTTACCTAGTCTTGCCTAGCCTAACCCTGCCTTGCTTTTAAACATGACCAGTCCTTCCTACCCTAGCCAAGCCCTGACCAGCTTAGCCAAGCCAATCCCTGCCTAGATTTAGCATAGCCTTGCCTTTTTATTAATATATAGAGGGTACCACCTCTGGTTGAGTATGTAGGAACCCTCCACTTATAGGGTTGAGGGTTCCATATATATATATATATATATATATATATATATATATATATATATATATATATATATATATATATATATATATATATATATATATATATTGCGGAAAATCCACAGAGAAATATGAAATGAGGTGAACGTTTCGGCTTTGTTAAAGCCTTTGTCAACACCAGACTGACCACGGGATCAGTTAGATCAGTTGCGTTAGGTCAGTCTGGTGTTGACAAAGGCTTTAACAAAGCCGAAACGTTCACCTCATTTCATATTTCTCTGTGGATTTTCCGCATATATATATATATATATATATATATATATATATATATATATATATATATATATGTCGTACCTAGTAGCCAGAACGCACTTCTCTGCCTAATATGCAAGGCCCAATTTGCCTAATAAGCCAAGTTTTCATGAATTAATTGTTTTTCGACTACCTAACCTACCTAACCTAACCTAACCTAACTTTTTCGGCTACCTAACCTAACCTAACCTATAAAGATAGGTTAGGTTAGGTTAGGTAGGGTTGGTTAGGTTTGGTCATATATCTACGTTAATTTTAACTCCAATAAAAAAAAATTGACCTCATACATAATGAAATGGGTAGCTTTATTATTTCATAAGCAAAAAATTAGAGAAAATATATTAATTCAGGAAAACTTGGCTTATTAGGCAAATCGGGCCTTGCATAGTAGGCCAAGAAGTGCATTCTGGCTACTAGGTACGACATATATATATATATATGGAACCCTCAACCCTATAAGTGGAGGGTTCCTACATACTCAACCAGAGGTGGTACCCTCTATATATTAATAAAAAGGCAAGGCTATGCTAAATCTAGGCAGGGATTGGCTTGGCTAAGCTGGTCAGGGCTTGGGTAGGGTAGGAAGGATTGGTCATGTTTAAAAGCAAGGCAGGGTTAGGCTAGGCAAGACTAGGTAAGGGTATACTGGGATAGGCTTGGCTACGGTAGGCTAGGAAGAGGTAAACTAGGATAAGCAAGGCTGTGCAAGCACTATGCACAGCTAGAATGAACTATGGTAAGATGGTTTAAGCTGGGCTAGGTTAGGATAAGCTGAATTATGCAGGGCCCCGATTGACCAGTGGAGTCTAATAGTCTAACCTTCTAGCTAGTTTGCTGACCTAAGAGTGTAAATGCCTAGCCCCTAACCTGAGATATATACAAGAGTTGTTACATTCTTGTACAGCCACTAGTACGAGTAGCGTTTCGGGCAGGTCCCTGGAATACGATCCCCGCCGCGAAGAATCGTTTTTTCATCCAAGTACACATTTTACTGTTGCGTTAAACAGAGGCTACAGTTAAGGAATTGCGCCCAGTAAATCCTCCCCGGCCAGGATACGAACCCATGACATAGCGCTCGCGGAACGCCAGGCGAGTGTCCTACCACTACACCACCTGCTGCAATATTATTATAAAAGAAATATTACTTATTATAATCGTAAATACTAAATACCTGTTGTGTTGATTTAGGGGCGACGACGATCGTGGGATCGAATGCGAGTCACAGGTGGCCTACATCAATGCTTTCTAAGGCGTCCCTCTCATAACAAAAACAAATCCGTGCATTCATACACAAACAGAGATCCCGTGGTTATGCGAATACTTGCAATTCTTTTACTTAAAATAATAACAATTAGATTAATAATAATTAACATAATTTTTACTCAAGATTCATAAAAATCATTAATACTATTTTAAAAGAAGATTTATAAGACATCTAAAAACAGATATACAGACTTTGTGTGATATTTATTTCAACATTATATATTAATAGAATGTTGTAACTATTATTTTTAAATATTAGGTAGTTTCCAGCTACGTATATCGCATATAAACGTTGCAAAAAGATTTTAGACTGAATTAACACATTACACATTTATGGAGTAATTAACAACAAAACAATCTTTATTTTCATTGCAGAACATATATCAGAGCATACTAGTGACTCATACATTTAAAATAGTGTGATTTTTAAACAATTCGGTTGTAAACCCGCAGAACGGCCTACCCGCCAAAGACGTAACATAAGAAATGGTATATAATTCATTATTTTAAATTACATATATAATCATTAATAATTTTCGGCAGCTATCGAGGTTCTCCATAGGTAAATTCCTGTACTCTAACAAGATGCTACTTGCTGTTTAGCTGTTTAAATTCTTGGAAAATTGTAATGACCAGCGACATAAAATATAACAATGAAATAATAGCAGGTAACTGTAGGTGAACGAAAAATAAATTCCAAATTGATTAGATGTTTTTCTAAATATAAAGATCGACCTGAAGGAATTTTGTGAATTATGGACTAATTAAACAAAAAAATAGGTAATTTTACTTGAAGAACAGATACCAGAGAATAGTAGTGAGTACATTTATATTGTATAATGGGAGAAAGCCCCTGGTAGCCGCGAATTAAAATAACCACCTACATTAATTGATAACTAGGAAATAGTATCTGGAAACTTTATCTGAACGAAAACACAATACCAATTTGTTTAGATGTTTTTCTTAATATAAAGATCAACAGTAAGGAATCTTATTCATTATGGACAAATTAACAAAAATAAACGATAATTTTCATTGAGGACCATATATTAGAGCATACTTAGTCACTTATATATTAAAAGTATTGTGTATTTTGAACCATTGGGGTTGTAAACAAACAGAACGGCCTACCCGAAAAGTCGTAACATAAAATGTTGCATATGTTTGCTAATTTATTATTTGATAAATGATTATTATTAATTTACGACAACTATAGAGGTTTCCCATTAGTTAAATTACTGTAGTCTGACTATAATGCTACTACAAAACATATATACATCCTGGGAAAGTCACAATGACCAGCGACATTAAAGCATAGAGGGTTAAATAGTAACAGGCAACTGTCGGCGAACGAAAAATTCATTTCCAAATTTATTAGATGTTTTCCTAAATATAAAGATCGATAGGCTGGAATTTTCTGGATTATGGCCTAATTAAGGCAAAAATATATATATTTTTACTTGAAGAACAAATATCAGAGCATAGTCAGTGAGTTATAGAATAATATGAGTGTGGTATTTCATTGTATAACAAGAGATAGTCCATGGAAGCGAAAATAGACGTAGTTTTACACAAAATAACGTCCAAAAACAGCCGTAGAGTCAAACGGCAAATGTTGACGTTCTTTTTAAGAGGACAGGTTGACCCAGTACTGTGCTGATGACCCCACTGTGTGTGGCTACCCAGTACTGTGCTGGTGACTCCACTGTGTAGCTACCCAGTACTGTGCTGATGACCCCACTGTGTGTGGCTACCCAGTACTGTGCTGGTGACCCCACTGTGTGTCGCTCCCCAGTACTGTGCTGGTGACCCCACTGTGTGTAGCTACCCAGTACTGTGCTGGTGACCCCACTGTGTGTAGCTACCCAGTACTGTGCTGATGACCCCACTGTGTGTAGCTACCCAGTACTGTGCTGATGACCCCACTGTGTGTAGCTACCCAGTACTGTGCTGGTGACCCCACTGTGTGTAGCTACCCAGTAGTGTGCTGATGACCCCACTGTGTGTAGCTACCCAGTACTGTGCTGATGACCCCACTGTGTGTAGCTACCCAGTACTGTGCTGATGACCCCACTGTGTGTAGCTACCCAGTACTGTGCTGATGACCCCACTGTGTGCGGCTACCCAGTACTGTGCTGGTGACCCCACTGTGTGTGGCTACCCAGTACTATGCTGGTAACCCCACTGTGTGTAGCTACCCAGTACTGTGCTGGTGACCCCACTGTGTGTAGCTACCCAGTACTGTGCTGATGACCCCAGTGTGTGTAGCTACCCAGTACTGTGCTGATGACCCCACTGTGTGTGGCTACCCAGTACTGTGCTGGTGACCCCACTGTGTGTGGCTACCCAGTACTATGCTGGTAACCCCACTGTGTGTAGCTACCCAGTAGTGTGCTGGTGACCCCACTGTGTGTGGCTACCCAGTACTATGCTGGTAACCCCACTGTGTGTGGCTACCCAGTACTGTGCTGATGACCCCACTGTGTGTGGCTACCCAGTACTGTGCTGGTGACCCCACTGTGTGTAGCTACCCAGTACTGTGCTGATGACCCCACTGTGTGTGGCTACCCAGTACTGTGCTGGTGACCCCACTGTGTGCGGCTACCCAGTACTATGCTGGTAACCCCACTGTGTGTAGCTACCCAGTACTGTGCTGGTGACCCCACTGTGTGTGGCTACCCAGTACTATGCTGGTAACCCCACTGTGTGTGGCTACACAGTACTGTGCTGGTGACCCCACTGTGTGTAGCTACCCAGTACTGTGCTGGTGACTCCACTGTGTGTGGCTACCCAGTACTGTGCTGGTGACCCCACTGTGTGTAGCTACCCAGTATTGTGCTGGTGACCCCACTGTGTGTGGCTCCCCAGTACTGTGCTTATGACCCCACTGTGTGTGGCTACCCAGTACTGTGCTGGTGACTCCACTGTGTGTGGCTACCCAGTACTGTGCTGATGACCCCACTGTGTGTGGCTACCCAGTACTGTGCTGATGACCCCACTGTGTGTGGCTACCCAGTACTGTACTGATGACCCCACTGTGTGTAGCTACCCAGTACTGTGCTGGTGACTCCACTGTGTAGCTACCCAGTACTGTGCTGATGACCCCACTGTGTGTGGCTACCCAGTACTGTGCTGATGACCCCACTGTGTGTGGCTACCCAGTACTGTGCTGATGACCCCACTGTGTGTGGCTACCCAGTACTGTGCTGATGACCCCACTGTGTGTGGCTACCCAGTGCTGTGCTGATGACCCCACTGTGTGTGGCTTAACCAAACCCGCCAAACGATCCTAACCTATTGTAACCCAAGCATCCAAACAAGACTTAATCAGGGTAACCAATCTGAACACCATCATCGTCGCGAAACTTGTTCGCCGGGAAAACAGTTCAGGCACCCTCCCCCCCCCCCTCGTCCCTTGAAGCATACTTTAATTTTATATTTGTTATAAAAAACGTTCTGGAAATATCAGTCGATTTTAATACAATTTTCGTTGTCGGTCAGTGATCCACATAATTCAGAAAATATGAATAGGCTTGTTTTTCTCCACAGACTGAAGGGAAGGGAAAGGAAGGAAGGAAACGGAAGGAAGAGAATGGGATGGTTAAGGGAAGGACTACGAAGGGGGATAGTGCAAGGAATGAAGAAAGATATTGTTGGGATCGGAGGAAGAAAAAACATTGGAAATGTAGAAGGGATTGAATGAAAAAAGGAAAATTAGGAAATGTAAAAGAAACAAGAGAAAGAATGGAAATAATGAAAGGGAGAGTAATGGTATATGGATAAGTGAAGAGAAGCATAGGCAAAGTGAAATGAAAAGGAAGGGGTTGTGAATAAGGGAAGAGGGGGAGGAAAAGGATGAAAGGTATTAAAGCTGTGGTGGGAAGGGAAGGGAAGGGAAGGGAAGGGAAGGGAAGGAAGGGAAGGGAAGGGAAGGGAAGGGAAGGGAAGGGAAGGGAAGGGAAGGGAAAGGAAGGGAAGGGAAGGGAAGGGAAGGGAATGGAAGGGAAGGGGGGGTTGTCGAGAATGATAACGCTTAACATTTTGTCACTTTCTAAGAAAGTTAAATTAGAGCAGGTTACAGAGTGTGTGTTTGGTGCGTGGCGGGCGGAGGCTTCCCACAGCTGCTGGGAGCCTCAGTCTACACAAGATACCAATAGATAGTGTGGACTCCAGGCACCCCACCACCCCGTTCCCCGACACTCCGTAAAATATCCAACCTTTTAGCGTAACCAGAAATGTACAAGGCAACCCACCTAACCTATTGAGTCCGATGCATAGAAAACGAGACGAATGGTGGGTCGTCACTTTTCTTGATACATTGTGTTTGTAACGTTGATAACGATAACGTGAGAAACGCCTGCTGTCAGTTGAGAGTACGAGGGAGGAGGAGTTCGTTGTGTACAGGAAGCCGCTTACTGCCTACAGTCAGAAAGCTTATCTCAGGGAACTGGTCGGTCATTGACCTATTTATCTTAACTAATAATGAATGAATCAAAGATACAATTTTCAGATAAACAGCAATATTTATGGAATAAAAAACACCTCCCCCTTCTCACAATGCATGCATGCACCCCCTCCCCCCCCCCCCACACACACAGATTGCATATTTCTGGACTGCCAAAAAAGTCTTTGATACAGTACCACACAGTAGGCTACTATACACACTTGAGGGGCAGGCGGGAGTAGACGGCAACGCACTGGAAACATGTTTCAAGAAACAGGTTCAGTGTGATATTAATCCCAGGAACTTTTTCTCTCTTTGGTTTCTAAAGGATTTTATGTCCCATTTGGTACTTATGTCCGGCCTCTTGCTCCCTTCCCTTGTTTCATTACTTTTGCGCTTAACTGGGCTAAACTTAAGTGATCATTTGTTGGTCCATTTATTGTTTGTCAGGGTCATCTTGTTGCCTCTTGTTATCTTCCTCCGTCTTAATCCATCTTATAATTTTGTGCATCATCATCAAGCATTGATAAGAAGGATTACATTCCTTATTATACCTGGGAATTATTCTGGTCCATTTTTTGTACCAGTAAGTTCTCACAAAAGCAGCCGGTCTTCAGGATCGCCAATGAATTGAATAAATGTTTATAAACCCCGAAAATCAGTTTCATCTGAAATAATCCAGTTTGTAAAATGCACCCAAAAGCTTATCCCCAATTAACATTAATGACAATAACCCAAAACTATTAAGAACCACTCCGAGCTTCGATAGTGTCAGATACCTTTAGTTCTTACAATAATAAAATATAGATACACAAACATTCAGGTTACCGAACACCAAGTGTTGTGTGTGTGCACAATGGGTGTTAACGCCGGGTGTCAACCGACACAGGTTATTCACAACCTGGAATAATCTGCATTTTACCTGTTATTGAACATGAAGAAAAACACGTGCAAAGAGAACAAATGGTAGAGATGGTAGTTATTAGTGACGATGAGGAACACAGTAATAGCAGAGTGGCAGGTTAGGTGGGAAACAAAGTCGAGGAGAATATTTAGATACAGTTTAGTGTTCATATCACAACGGAAATCAGTAAAAGTAACAGTGTCGCCATTATTTAGCAAGAGTTCAATTATTTTAATCAACCTTAACATATTTTTAAAGTGATTTTAAATAAAGTTGTTTTTAAAATGCATCCATATTACCTTTAAGTAAAAGCTTTACATAAGCCCTGGTAGGTTTAATGCAGATATTGCTTACTGCATCAGCTCGCTTTCTTGGAATAGATTTAAGGTAGACTGACAAGCTTTTGGGTAGATGATATCTTTCTGGGTCGATGGTTGACTGACGCACCGACCTCGTGCTTGTGGCGGGACGGTAGCCCCTGGGATGGGATGCAGGAACCATTGGAGCTGCACACGCTTGCTGACTTCCACCTGCAGCTCATTAATACTGTGACTGGCACTACAGACTGCACAGCAACAGTTTATCTGGTAATAAAGCAAAGTTTTAGTGACTGTTTAAGGTAAGTTTGCATTTAAAATTGGTTTTATTAACTGAGTTCTTAGCAATAATAATAAACATGAATGAGTTCATAATTCTGCACGTTAGTCAGGACACGTGTTGATACAAGTATTAAAACGTGACGTGATCCTTTAAATGTGAAATACGATATTACTCCAGTAAAGTGTTAAAGACGTCACACTTGACGAGGTCAGGCTGCATAGGTCTCGCACCGGCACGGACCAGCAGCGAAGTTGAGGGAGGTAAAAATATTACGGACGTACGTACGTAACGAACGAACGAGAGAGAGAGAGAGAGAGAGAGAGAGAGAGAGAGAGAGAGAGAGAGAGAGAGAGAGAGAGAGAGAGAGAGAGAGAGAGAGAGAGAGAGAGAGAGAGAGAGAGAGAGAGAGAGAGAGAGAGAGAGAGAGAGAGAGAGAGAGAGAGAGAGAGAGAGAGAGAGAGAGAGAGAGAGAGAGAGAGAGAGAGAGAGAGAGAGAGAGAGAGAGAGAGAGAGAGAGAGAGAGAGAGAGAGAGAGAGAGAGAGAGAGAGAGAGAGAGAGAGAGAGAGAGAGAGAGAGAGAGAGAGAGAGAGAGAGAGAGAGAGAGAGAGAGAGAGAGAAGAGAGAGAGAGAGAGAGAGAGAGAGAGAGAGAGAGAGAGAGAGAGAGAGAGAGAGAGAGAGAGAGAGAGAGAGAGAGAGAGAGAGAGAGAGAGAGAGAGAGAGAGAGAGAGAGAGAGAGAGAGAGAGAGAGAGAGAGAGAGAGAGAGAGAGAGAGAGAGAGAGAGAGAGAGAGAGAGAGAGAGAGAGAGAGAGGAGAGAGAGGGGGAGAGAAAGGGGGAGAGAGGGGAGAGAGAGAGAGAGGGGGGGGAGATGGAGAGAGGGGGAGATGGAGAAAGGGGTGGAGAGGGCGAGAGGGGGAGAGGGGGAGGGAGAGAGGGGGAGAGGGAGAGAGAGGGAGAGGCAGAGAGGGAGAGGGAGAGGGGGAGAGGGAGAGAGGGAGAGGGAGAAGGGGAGAGAGGAGAGAGGTTGGGGAAGGCATCTTTCATCAGGTGAAGTAACTAGAAGTATCAACATCCACAACCAGCTCCCCAGTGTGGACATTGACAGTAAAGAACACGTGTGCTGACAACGACGTACCGAAACACCACGATGTGGATATGAGGGTTTGTCAACAATTATAGTCTTATCTCACCTTAATGTTTCTCTACATTGTGGTTAGTCCTACTAACAAGCAGTTATCATAAGGTATCCCTGATAATTTTCTTGGTCCGAGAAAAAACAAAATTCCTGGACTTGTTCCCATATAACTGCTCAGTAGTTTTAGAGTTTTCTTGAGACTCATTCACTGGGTTTTAAGAAATATTCTGACTGCAGATAAGCAGCTCACATGTGTATGAAGATCTTACCTTTCTGTCCTAAGATGGTTCTATGGCCCAACTGCTTCTCTGAACGTCTCGCTGTGTGGACCAACTGTGACCTGCTGGGTAAGGACACACCTGATGGGTAAGGACACAACTGATGGGTAAGGACACACCTGCAGGGTAAGGACACACATGATAGGTAATCACTCACCAATTGGGTAAGTCCACACCTGCTGAGAACGTACACATTATGGTTAAAATACGTTACTATAACCTTTAATTATAAAATTTTACAATGAACCGCAAATGAGATTTACTTTCTGTTCAGGTTTAATTGACAAATTAACACGTAGTTAATAAGTGTGTACTTAAACAGAGCCACGCCATCTATGGGCTGGTGAAAACCACCTGAATACTGTGTCACACACCTCAACAGTCAGTTAGGAAACTAAATTTGTCTCCTATTACTTCTTATAAATTATATAACTATAAGAAACTCAGTATTTTTTAAAATATTTGACTGAATAAACATCGTTAATTCGAATTTATAAACTGATATAGGATTAAGCTCTCAATGAGTTAATAATATTTACGAGTTATCTCCTTGACCGGAAGTGGAGGCAGCTTTGAAGTCATTACATGCCGAAACAGAGATCAAGACCGCCACCAGGTGGCGACTTCGTCATTACGCAGCCTAAATATTGTTCTGCTCCTGTTGAAAACTTCGACTTCTAAATCAAGTCGCGTCTGCCTCACACTACAACCAGACACAAGTAAAAACCCGTACCTTTCACCATTTATATATTGTTGTTGTTGATTTAGGGGCGACGACGATCGTGGAATCGGATGCGCCCCGGCGTACCCGGTAAGGGTTAATCGCGTAGCCCGGAAAGGAGAACCGCCAAGCCAAATCGTGAAACAAGTGACGCCAATAACTGGAAACTAAGATGCCAAAGAAACGCAGACAGGCAGATGATTGGGGAGCCCCAGGACTCCCCGAGGGTGACAAGCACCGGCCCCGCCCCACACAGATAACACTGTAGTAAAACCAAAAACTCGGCCCCCAACTAATACGCAAAAGACATCCAGTGTCCTTCGACAGAGCAGAAGCCAGCTGAGGGCACACCACGAGCCCACCAAGCCCACCAACCCCCCGACACCTCTCAGCCAACCCGGCCCCCGAACACTGTCACCACGCCGGGAGAACCAGCCAGAACACGTCAAAAAAAAAAAAAAAATCTATCAACAATCCCGTGACCCAAGGCGATATGTGCGACAAGCGTCGTACAACCGGACCGACGAATAGGGATGCCAAACGTCAGATGAGGGAACAGACTTACCTGTTCCTGCGGGACTTACGATGGTGGAAATATACCTCTAGTGGCTGGTGAGGATCTACATGGTGTAGGGTGCTGGGGTGGTGGTATGCCAGTAACTGTGTATACCTGGCAGACACTTTCGGTTGGCTGACCGAGGCGGTTAATTCGTTGGACAGAGTCACTGACACATGACGATGCGTCACATATGCCACTATTAAGTAACTAGTAAGCCATATACTTGCGTCAATTAAAATAAAATAAAGAACGCAGTTTAATACAGATCATTTAATTTTTAAAAAATATGTTTCGCCATTATAGTTTCATATATAGTTTCACAGTAATCTGGAGGCTTTTACTTTAGATGTTTCCCTACCCTCTAGATCCTTCACTGATATCCCTGAGGCGAGATGTGCCGGATATAAGTGAGGCCTCTAACACTACGAGCCGACCTGTGACATATAACAGTGGAAATTATTAGGGTGTGATGTGATGGGAGAAGGTGGGTGGTGATGGGTGAAAAGAAGCTTGAGGAAGGATGCTGTGTAACATGGACCCTACCCAGGAGCCTCAAGGTAACATGCTGCTGCTATCAGTGAGAACAGCTGCTCACGTTACCACACACATCACGCCTCTCCTATCTCTCACCAATCAGTTAAAACCACTGTAATGTGTGTTGTTTATCAGTTGTGTCTCCGTGACGTTGTTCCATTGGTGCCTGTGGCATAGTCTTGGTGCGCACCTCTTCACTGCCTTCACTGTCACCAGGTGGATCACTGGTCAAACTTCTGCTCTGGACTCTTCGTCGTGTAGTCCAAATACTGCCTGGACTTCTGGTCGTGTAGTCCAAATACTGCCTGGACTTCTGGTCGTGAAGTCCAAATACTGCCTGGACTTCTGGTCGTGTAGTCCAACTACTGCCGGGACTTATAGCTGTATAGTTCAACAGCTGTTGCAGACTAGTCGTTGTGTGGAGACGACCTAGTCATGAGCACGTTCTCTATGACATGGGTCCTTGCTGTGTTCACTCTCATGTGTCCACACCTGAATGGTAAGTACACATCTGCCAGGTTAGTACACACCTGCTAAGTTCCTAAATTATCTTTATTTTGGTGTCTGAAAACTTTATTAGAAATTGTTGTTCAGAATTATTATTCACGTAGAAGTGGAAATCTGTGTATAAGGTGTTTTGCTGCAAAGATTAGTTCTCAAATGCTCTCCAAGTGGTTAGTCACTTTCTCGAGAGCTGACTAAGGTACATCATTAACAGCGAGCAGGTACGAGATTGACCGGAGGCCCGGGGTCCAGCTGGGTGCTGCCACCACCTCTAGCGGGTGTTCAATGCCCTTCCTGCCTGTCGGCGACCAGTGCCTCTACTTCGCCACCTTCGCGGAGCTGACCTACGAGGAAGCCAGACAGATGTGTCACTCACTGGACGGGGAGCTGGCGGCTGTCCTCACAGCCACCCGCCTGAAGAACATCATTGACTACCTTTATGACAACGGTGAGCTTCGCCACACCTTCATGTACTGACTTATTTTATGGTGACGGAAAGTTATTTTGAACAAAGGATCTCTGGCTTTCCAACATGTCCCTGAAGACCAGACGAGGTGCCCCAAGGGGAGGCTGCAGTGGGGACTCGCGCGACCATACACAGACTTCCTTTGTTTGTGTTATGATTAAGCTCTTGGCCCCGCTACTAAATCTGTTAGATCATTCTCTACGTGTAATTATATTAATATTATATATTTCAGTATGTGTGTGTTCTGAGTGTTTCCTCCGGTGTTGAGACGACCAAGCGAGCAGCACCAGGACGCATCACCTAGGCTTCTTGCTACGTGTTGGCACATTAAATAGCGTATAAATGAAATATGTTTTGATAGCACTTACGACGAATTTGGAGACATTGCGCCACAAGAGGTGCTGGTGCAACCTGTCTACTAGATTAATACATCACATTTCCACCGCAAATCCCAAATGAATATAAGATGATGTACCATAAATCATAGAGGCTCACCAACATTCACGTGTTCTATGCATTAGTCACTCGGTAAGGTTCAGTTCGTTTGTTTTAATACACCATTTTCTGTCCGTTCCTGCAGCTCGAGAGGTCGGGCTGGCTGGTGCATGAAGGGTTGTAATATTGTGGCTTACCTGTTCCTACGGGACTTGAGATGGAGGAAACTTATCTCATAGTACCTCCACAGGTCTGAGTGTGTGTACCTCCACAGGTCTGAGTGTGTGTACCTCCACAGGTCTGAGTGTGTGTACCTCCACAGGTCTGAGTGTGTGTACCTCCACAGGTCTGAGTGTGTGTACCTCCACAGGACTGAGTGTGTGTACCTCCACAGGTCTGAGTGTGTGTACCTCCACAGGTCTGAGTGTGTGTACCTCCACAGGACTGAGTGTGTGTACCTCTACAAGTCTGAGTGTGTGTACCTCCACATGTCTGAGTGTGTGTACCTCCACAGGTCTGAGTGTGTGTACCTCCACATGTCTGAGTGTGTGTACCTCCACAGGTCTGAGTGTGTGTACCTCAAGAGGTCTGAGAATGTGTACCTCCACAGGTGTGAGTGTGTGTACCTCCACAGGTGTGAGTGTGTGTACCTCCACAGGTGTGAGTGTGTGTACCTCCACAGGACTGAGTGTGTGTACCTCTACAGGTCTGAGTGTGTGTACCTCCACAGGTCTGAGTGTGTGTACCTCCACAGGTCTGAGTGTGTGTACCTCCACAGGTCTGAGTGTGTGTACCTCCACAGGTCTGAGTGTGTGTACCTCCACAGGTCTGAGTGTGTGTTTACCTCCACAGGTCTGAGTGTATGTACCTCCACAGGTCTGAGTGTGTGTACACCTCCACAGGTCTGAGTGTGTGTATCTCCACAGGTCTGAGTGTGTGTACCTCCACAGGTCTGAGTGTGTGTACCTCCACAGGTCTGAGTGTGTGTACCTCCACAGGTCTGAGTGTGTGTACCTCCACAGGTCTGAGTGTATGTACCTCCACAGGTCTGAGTGTGTGTACACCTCCACAGGTCTGAGTGTGTGTATCTCCACAGGTCTGAGTGTGTGTACCTCCACAGGTCTGAGTGTGTGTACCTCCACAGGTCTGAGTGTGTGTACCTTCACAGGTCTGAGTGGTGAAAGCTTTTGGATGGACGGGACTGACAGAGCGACGGAAGGGGACTTTCGGACGTCCTCTGGTCTTGAAGTCCCCATGGGCACGCCCTTCTGGATGGCGACTAAAACATGGCAGGATCCGGATGATGCTCAGGGTTATGGGGGAGAAGACTGCATGGAGCTAAGCAGCCCGTATAGTTTCTACATTAATGACAGAAACTGCTCCGACCTCAAGGCGCCGCTGTGTGAACAAGGGCCACAGCTGCTCCATACACGTAAGAATCTCTATAGTTTCCAAGTATTTCATCATATAAGGTATATTTATATCAGAATCAATGAGGAAGGATTACATAGCTTCAATCAGTTTTTAATAGTAATTCCTATCTGTTACGTGCCTAGCATGGCAGGGGCAGGATTGATATATAAATATATTATATAGATATATTGATATGAAAGAAGTACCACGTGACCCTGCCAGACTCTCCCCACCTACCGCCTTACCTCGAGTGTGATTGGCATCCATCCCCATTATTCCTCTATTAATTTACCTATGTGTGATTACTTCACTTTACTCCCCCCCCCCCCACATACACAACCTAACCTCTTTCACATGTGTAATCAAGATAAATGTGCACCTTCTATATTCATTCCATACCTGAAGGTGTTCCAGAGCGGAACGAAACGTTGTAGAAAATATTCCCTTCAATAATCATTTGGGTTTCTTTACCATGAATGTCGGTAACTTGATTGTTCTTCCTAATCCCGAGAGTCAGACAATAGTTAGAAGCATATGAAGCTTATACTATAAGATCAGGAACGACTGCTGTTGTTATAATTATTTTAGAGTCAGCTACTCGGAACAAAAAGTTCCAAGCAGCATGGGCTATGGTGAGGCCAAAGTGGACCTCACTTCTGGCATGTGAGTTTCCGGTTATATATATATATATATATATGGATATATATATATATATATATATATATATATATATATATATATATATATATATATATATATATATATATATATATATAAAATTTTGTGAGGGTACCACCTCTGGTGCCAATGTGGGGACCCATAGCCTCGGAGAAGAAAATAAAAAGTATTCAGAGGAGACCTTGTGGTTTCTCACTGAACACTAATATTATCTTCTCCTACCACCCCCATTCTTTTGTATGTACACATATATATTTACTTTATTTGAACTTTGTTACAAAAAAGGAGTTACATATGGGTTACAAAGATGGTTGTCATAGGTTGTCGAGTTCCTCCAGCTCCTCAGATGGCGGGCAGGAACCCTGGATGCAGTGCGCATTTCCCCTCTGTATCGCCACACTGAGGCGCTGGAAAAGAAAGCTTGCAGCTCTCGGGTCCCTTGTTGTTTCAATGAGCCTAGAACCCAGTTCCTTCAAAAAACTGGTAGCACTTTTACCCCAGGCGCCGAGCGTCTCAGAAGCAATGGGGACAAAATTGTAGTGGTGATCCAGTTCTCTATACTTACGGGATTTGGCTGCTTCCCTGTGGGTGGCAGCGCCACCTGGTTGTGCAACACTGAGGTTAATGTAGGTGTTAGCCAGGGTTGATACGCACGTGTAGTCCCATACCAACTGCTTGCCGTTCTTCCAGGGGTTCACTGTGATACCATCCGGGCGACCAATAAGAGCATCAGAGTTACGGGGCGTTAGGTAACGGGGCTCTTTTTCAGCTGGGCATCCAGCTGTGGTGAGGCTCCTCTTGATGATGTCGTTAACTTCACTGTGCCTCGAGTGCCATCCCCCTGTGCTTTGGCAGAGTAGGCCATGGTGACCGTACCTGTCAGCCACCACCTCGCCGCAAATACACCTATATCTGGTGTGGATTGGGGCAGCAAGGCGGAGGGCCACTGCAATTCGGAGGGCGTGTGGTGCGAGACGCGTGCCAGTTGCCGACATTGGGGTTGCTAACAGGAAATCCCCTGCATGTGGTGCTGCTACTGCTGTGAGGCGAGCAATGTCGTGTTGTGTTGTTGCAGTACCCAGGCACTCTGCAGCAACTTGGTCTACAATGGGACCATCCCAGCTGGATTCCTTGTGGGATTTTGGGGATGGTGGTTGAGGTGATTGGCCTGCACGAGAGGCCCACTCTGTGGCACAGCGTGTAAAATTGGGATCATGTACACCTGCCAGCTGATGTAAGTGGGCAGGTAGAATTTCCTTCACAAGGTCGTCGGATGCTGATAAGGAGGACAGGAAGGCTGGAACAGCGATTTGCGTTGCTGTTCGAACTCCGAGGCCCCCAAGTCTTACGGGAAGAGAGGCTTGTTTCCACTGTAGGTCATCGAGAGAGAGGTTAAGGGCTTTTTCTAGCATTGATTTCAGTAACCGGTCATACTCACTTAGTTTTTGGCTACTGTAAGATGGTGAACACCTCAGAAAGTAGGTTAACCTGGGGAGGGACAGACATCTGGTGATGAGGTAGAGTGCATCATGAGCATCAATATCCTCAATCCTCCCATCCATCCTCTTAAGGTCGGCGATTTTCTTATCAAGGACCTCATCGGTGGCTTTCAACCCCAGGGGAGCTCCTAGGAGTGTGCTGTCTTCAGGTTTAGTTTTATGGATATTTGGCAGAAGACCCTCTATTCTCTCTACGATGCCCTGGTTGGAACATATTATTTCACATTTAGAAGGGTTCAGGGTGAGGCCTAAAACTGCACCTTGCTCCTGGATTTTTCTGATGTCCTCCAGGAGGGAGTCTTGGGAACCAGCTAGGGTACCATCATCCAAGAACCAGATGTTAAGCTCGCTGGACAGGACCTCTGTGACTTGTTTGATGACTAAGCAGAAAAGGAGAGGAGCAAGGGGGTCACCCTGTTGGACGCCATCTCGCGAGTCAATTTCATGTTCGCCAAAAAGTAGCTTAAGATCCATACTGTAGCATGAATGTACAAAAGGGTAGAGGGAAGGGAAATGACTATGAACCGCACGGAGTACAGCATCCCTCCGCACCAAATTGAAGGCATTTTTGAAATCTAGCTTGATAAGGGCCTTTTCGTCTGTGATGTTGGCGATGAAGGCTCGAGCTGCATGGGCTGCCGCCTCACACCCTTGTGGAATGCCAAACCCGAGCTGTTTTGGCTTCAGCATGTTGGCCGCTGCATCACTAACTGTTCTTGCAGCTGCCTTTGCGACGAGACGCCGGAGAGAATTGCCCACAGCTATTGGCCTGATCCCTCCATCCTTTTTCTTTAGAGCACAGAGACATGCTCCAAAAAAGATAGGTCTTATGGACGCTGGTATGTTGCCAGCTAGACATGTGTTGGTGAATCTGGTTAGTTCCACCAAGAGGTTCTTCGCAATGTCACCCAGTGCAGGGTTGAGCATTTGCTTGAGGCTTTTATTTATTTATTTATTTGCTTTGAGGCTTTTTGCTTGAGGCCTGCATTTGCTTATATATATATATATATATATATATATATATATATATATATATATATATATATATATATATATATATATATATATATATATATTATTAAATATGACCGAAAAAGCAGGATTGATAATTCTAACACGAATTTTCTCGATCTTTCGTACGTTTCTTTTCACTGTTGGTGGTAATTCAAAAATCAAGACGAGACGAGACAATCGGGATGATAGCGGACAGAGTGTATCGTGATCCGCCCTGTACTCCTCTTGACATACCAGAAAATATTCTAAGGAAACTACTCCAAGCTTGTACTAAAGAGGCACCCTTCTATAGCCCGGATGGGCACATGTATCAGCAAGTAGATGGGGTCGCCATGGGTTCTCCCCTAGGTGTCCTGTTTGCAAACTTCTACATGGGTACCATCGAGCAAAAAGTCTTAGTCGACATGAACTTGAAACCGGCCATATACTGCAGGTATGTTGACGACATTTTTACACAGGTACCTGATGTCAGACATCTGCAGGAGCTGAAGGAGGCATTTGAGCAGAGTTCCGTGCTGCGTTTCACTTACGAGATGGAAAAGGATGGGAAGCTGCCCTTTCTAGATGTAACAGTCATGGAAAAGAGCGGAGGTTTCCACACTGCAGTCTACACTAAGGAAACGAGCATAGGAATGTGCCTAAATGCCAACAGCGACTGCCCAGACAGGTACAAGAGGAGTGTTGTTAACGTTTATGTCGACCGTGCTCAGAATGGAAGCAAGTCGACGAAGAACTCTGTAGGGTAAGGCAGGTCCTAGTCAACAACGGCTTCTCCAATGGTTTCGTCGAAGACATCATAAGAAGGAAAGTGAAACGCCATGCAACCTCTGAAGAGACAACTAACACAACACCTATACCCCCTATTAGACTATTTTATAGGAACTTCTTTTCCACAGCTCATAAAACGGAGGAAAGGGTCCTGAAAGATATTGTTAATAGAAACGTTATCCCTACAGACAAAAATCAGAGGATACAACTGACGATTTACTATAAAACCAGAAAAACGGCCAGCCTACTCATGAGAAACTCTCCAGACACAAAGCAGAACGCTTTAAAAGAGACCAACGTCGTCTATGCCTTCAAATGCCCTCTTGGGGACTGTAAGCTCCAAAAAACCCAGTATATAGGCAAGACAACAACGTCTCTTTCTAGGCGTTTAACGATGCATAAACAACAGGGCTCCATTAAGGAACATATAATCTCTTCCCACAACCAAACCATCGCCAGAGAAATCATAGTAAACAACACAGAAATCATTGATAGATATAGCGATAGCAGGTGGCTTGATGTCGGCGAGGCACTACACATCAAGAAGTCAACACCAGCAATCAACAGCCAATTAATGCACAACTATATTCTACCCACCTCAAGACTCCGCTCCAATATAGAAGCATCAAGAAATATGGACCAATAGGCTTTCTACAATCACTTCCATTCAAATACCCATTGTTTCGTGTTCTGTCTTGTGTTTAGGAATTTAATACCCTATTAATACCACCTCACTCAAATGTAGATATAAACAAATCGAAGATGTGTAAGTTCTATTCAGTTGTGTATGTGTAAACGAAAGTCTTCGAAAATGTAATAAGTTTTACGAAACGCGCTCAAGTGTCGCATCAGACTAGAAATATAAATGAATTTTGGAGAATTGATTTTTGAATTACCACCAACAGTGAAAAGAAACGTACGAAAGATCGAGAAAATTCGTGTTAGAATTATTAATCTTACTTTTTCGGTCATATTTAATAATATGTCTACAGGAAAGACTGCTACCAAAATATACTAATATATATATATATATATATATATATATATATATATATATATATATATATATATATATATATATATATATATATATATATATATATATTTTGGTAGCAGTCTTTCTTGTAAACATATGTTGTTGAATATGACCGAAAAGGTAAGATTAATAATTCTAACACGAATTTTCTCAATATTTCTTATATTTCTTTTCACTGTTGATGGTAACTGAAAAATCAATTCTCCAAAATTCATTTTTATTTCTAGTCTGACGCGACACTTGAACGCGTTTCGTAATAACTTATTCATTTTCAAAGACTTTAGTTTACACACACACAACCATAACTAAACAGAATTTAAACAGTTTCGATTTTATACCTGCATTTGGGTGAGGTGATATGTTACAACAGTTTTGGATGAGGTGAAAACAAACTTTCAACACAAGACAGAACACGAAACAATAAGTATAATATTTTCGTAAGTTAAAGGGATGAATGGAAGTAAGTGCAAAGGGTTTATTGGCCCATATTTCTAGATGCTTCTATATTGGTGCGCAGTCTTGAAGTGGGTAGAATATAGTTGTGCATTACACACACAGAGATCACACTAACGTGATGCATCAAATGAACAAATCCACATGGGCCGTGACGAGGATTCGAACCTGCGTTCGGGAGCATCCCAGACACTGCCCTAATCGACTGAGCTACGATCAGTAGAACTTCAGTTTCAACCCTTTTAACCCTGTCGTAGCTCAGTCGAATAAGGCAGTGTCTGGGATGCTCCCGGACGCAGGTTCGAATCCTCGTCACAGCCCTTGTGGATTTGTTCTTTTAGCTGTGCATTAATTGGCTGTTGATTGCTAGTGTCGACTTCCTAAAGTGTAGTGCCTCACAGATATCAAGCCGCCTGCTATCGCTGTATCTATCTATGATTTCTGTGTTTTTTGTTTAGACTTCTCTGGTGATGGTCTGGTTGTGGGAAGAGATTATATGTTCCTTAATGGAGCCCTGTTGCTTATGCATCGTTAATCGCCTGGAAAGAGATGTTGTCTTGCCTATATACTGAATTCTTTGAGGCTTACAGTCCCCAAGAGGGCATTTGAAGGCATAAACAACATTGGTCTCTTTTAAAGCGTTCTGCTTTGTGTCTGGAGAGTTTCTCATGAGTAAGTTGGCCGTTTTCTTGGTTTTATAGTAGATCGTCAATTGTATCTTCTGATTTTTGTCTGTAGGGATAACGTTTCTATTAACAATATCTTTCAGGACTCTTTCCTCCATTTTATGAGCTGTGGAAAAGAAGTTCCTGTAAAAAAGTCTAATAGGGGGAACAGGTGTTGTGTTAGTTGTCTCTTCAGAGGTTGCATGGCGTTTCACCTTCCTTCTTATGATGTCTTCACCGAAACCATTGGAGAAGCCGTTGTTGACTACGACCTGCCTCACCCTACAGAGTTCTTCATCGACTTGCTTCAATCCTGAGTTGTGGCTGAGAGCACGGTCGACATAAGCGTTAACGACACTCCTCTTGTACCTGTCTGGGCAGTCACTGTTGGCATTGAGGCACATTCCTATGTTTCTTTCCTTAGTGTAGACTGCAGTGTGGAAACCTCCGCTCCTTTCCATGACTGTTACATCTAGAAAGGGCAGCTTCCCATCCTTCTCCATCTCGTAAGTGAAACGCAACACAGAATTCCGCTCAAATGCCTCCTTCAGCTCCTGCAGATGTCTGACATCAGGTACCTGTGTAAAAATGTCATCAACAGACCTGCAGTATATGGCCGGTTTCAAGGTCATGTCGACTAAGACCTTTTGTTCGATGGTACCCATGTAGAAGTTCGCAAACAGGACACCTATTGGAGAACCCATGGCGACTCCATCTACTTGCTTATACATGTGCCTCTCCGGGCTCAAGAAGGGTGCTTCTTTAGTACAAGCTTGGAGTAGTTTCCGTAGAATGTTTTCTGGTATGTCAAGAGGAGTACAGGCCGGATCACTATACACTCTGTCCGCTATCATCCCGATTGTTTCATCCACAGGTACGTTGGTAAACAGTGATTCTACGTTCAACGAGGCTCTTATCCCTGTGGCCAGGAGAATGGTCCAGGACGGACCGAAACGTCGTCGTCCCTTCACCTTCTAGTGTGTGTTGTCTGGTCAACTTACTTTAGTCACGTTATTGTGACTCATCGCCTGTAAATTTTCAAAGACTTTAGTTTACATATACAACTGTAACCTGTAAACACGTTGTTGTTGTTATAGATACAGCTACACACGGAAAAAGTTCCAGTCAGCACAGTCTATGGTGAGCCCAAAACTTACCTGGCACAGAAGCGGGGCAAGTAGCATGGGCTATGGTTAGCCCGAAGTGGACTTAACTGGCACTAGAACGGTGCTGAATCTCTGTGTGTAAACACGCTAATCCGTCATACTTATATTCGCATTTGGGTGAGGTGATATGGTACAACAGTTTTGGATGAGCTGAACAAACTTGTGAGTAACACAAGACAAAACTCGAAACTATGGATATTGAATGGAAGTATCTGCAGAGCCTATGGGCCTATTGGCCCATACTTCCTCTTGATGCTTCTATATTGGTTCCGAGTCTTGATGTGGGTAGAATACAGTTGTGCATTAATTGGCCGTTGATGCTGGTGTAGACTTTTTAATGTGTAGTGCCTCGCAAATGTCGAGCCGCCTGCTATCGCTGTATCTATCGATGATTTCTGAGTTGTTTGATAAGACTTCTCTGGTAATGGTCTGGTTGTGACAGGAGATTATATGTTCCTTGATGGAGCCCTGTTGTTTATGCATTGTTAAACGCCTGGAAAGAGACGTTGTTGTCTTGCCTATATACTAAGTTCTTTGGGGCTTACAGTCCCCAAGTGGGCATTTGAAGGCATAGACGACGTAGATTTTCTTCAAGGCGTTCTGCTTTGTGTCTGGAGAGATTTTCATGAGTAGGTTGGCCGTTTTTTTGGTTTTATAGTAAATAGGCAATTGTATTTTCTGATTTTTGTCTGTAGGGATAACGTTCCTATCAACAATATCTTTCAGGACCCTTTCCTCCGTTTTATGAGCTGTGGAAAAGAAGTTCCTGTAAAATAGCCTAATAGGGGTTACATGTGTTGCGTTAGTTTACTCTCCAGAGGTTGCATGGCATTTTACCTTTCTTTTTATAATGTCTTCAACAAAACCATTGGAGAAGCCGTTGTTGACTGGAACCTGCCTTACCCTAGAGAGTTCTTCATCAACTTGCATCCATCCTGAGCTGTGGCTGAGAGCACGGTCGACATAAGCATTGATGACACTCCTCTTGTACCCGTCTGGGCAGTCACTATTGGCATTGAGGCACATTCCTATGTTTGTTTCCTTAGTGTAGACTGCAGTGTGGAAGCCTCCGCTCCTTTCCGTGACTGTTACATCAAGAAAGAGCAGCTTCCCATCCTTCTCCATCTCGTAAGTGAAACTCAACACAGAATTTCGCATAAATGCCTCCTTCAGCTCCTCCAGATGTCTGACATCAGGTAGCTGTGTAAAAATGTCGTCAACATACCTGCAATATATGGCAGGTTTCAAGTTCATGTCAACTAAGACCTTCTGCTCGATGGTACCCATGTAGAATTTCGCAAACCGAACACCTAGGGGAGAACCCATGGCGACCCCATCTACTTGCTTATACATGTGCCCAATTGGGCTCAAGAAGGGTACCTCTTTAGTACAAGCTTGGAGTAGTTTTATTAGTATGCTTTCTGGTATGTCAAGAGGAGTACAAGCCAGATCACGATACACTTTGTCCGTTATTAATACTCAATACAAGCCTAGAAACCCACTTCGGCCAATCATCAGCCAGATACCCACACCCTCATACAGACTGGCTAAGCGACTCAACGGCTTGCTGACTCCTTATGTACCTAGTGCTTTCAGCCTTAAGTCTCCAAAGGAATTTGTTGACTTACTGTGGGGAACACGGGCCACAGGGATAAGAACCTCGTTGGACGTAGAATCACTGTTTACCAACATACCTGTGGATGAAGCAATCGGGATGATAGGGGATAGAGTGTATCATGACTCCTTGTCACGCTTGTACTCCTCTTGACACGCTTGTATGTTCAACCATGGACATTCCTAAATATTCTAGGTATAGATTAGTTGCTCATTGTTATCTACTATTTCTTCACATCAGCGACGCTCGAGGAGCTGGACTGCCCGCCCTTCTTCGTCAGTGTGGGCGGCCTGTGTCTGGCGTTCATGACGTGGGCGGAGGAGACGTGGGTGGACGCCCGTCAAGCTTGTCATGGACTATCCGGAGAGCTGGCCGCCATCACTGACATCGAGCAGCTCAGAGCAATATACCTCCTACGTTCACCAGGAAGGTAAGGCTACTGGGGGAGGGGGAAAGGGGAGGGAGAGGAAGGATTATACCCCTACTTGCACAATAAAGGAAAGAATACTCATTGATCACTATCTGTGTGTTGCAGGGATCAATAATCACTATCTGTGTGTTGCAGGGATCGCTGGTCACTCCTTCTGGCTGGGCGGCTCCGACGCGGCGACGGAGGGCGTGTGGACGTGGACGGACGGACAGCCCGTCACTATGGGTGCGTCGCGTCCCTTCATCTCTTTCCTCACACTCTTTGCAATTACAATCATTTGTGACAAGTTAATAAGTCGTAATAAATATAATTCAAAGGAAAGATTAATAAGGATGCAACAAAATGGTTATCAAATATATTTGTCAACGTTGAGAATGACCACCACTGCAATGATCGAATATTGCAGCATCTTAGTTAAGCTGATAAGGCATAATATTAACAAAGTTGAACATCTTAATTATCCCTTAGGATAAGGGAGAATATATAAGCATCAATGACCATTAGGAACAAACTAGATTTTTGGTTTTCTACCACAGATATGGCGACATTTTACAATGCTAATTAAAATATACGTTTTCTTCTGTCCTCCATGGACAGGAAGAGAGGTTTGTTAAACATATAGTTCAGTGATTTATTGAACAATCAACTACAGAAGGTGATTGTAGTGTTTTTAACATGCTAATCCAACCTACATACATAAATACACAGACTTACGTCAGTGTTCAAGGTGTCTTTTACAGTGTCATTAATGGGCGTTAACGAAGGTGGAATGCAATTCTGACCAGCTTACACATATCCTGTATAGACGTACATACATATATACATACACATGTACATGTCTCTCCTCCTTTGACAAGGAAAGATAGCTGCTAATGAAATTAGTGTTATATTAAGCACTTAACCACTGAAGGTGATTAAGTTACTTTCATAAGCTCAGGTTACAGTTGAATCACAAACATTGAATAACTGATGCATTACATAGTCAATCTTTGGTACATGTCCTGAATATCATCAAGTTTTCCAGTATTCATATAATATTTACAGAGTTCAGCATACCTCAGCCCACAGAGGCGAAAGTCAGTCAATATGGGACATTCTACATTATAATGTTCAAGGCAAATGTGTGAACGTTTAATCTTTGTATAATCGGTGATCAAGTCAGGTGATGTATGGCTGCTGCCTGAGAGTGACAGAGAGCTCTGGGAACAGAGCTGCCATGTTAGGACAGAGTAGTCAATGTCACCCACACTGTAGGTAGAATGTTGTCTGCCTCCCCTGAACACATCTCTGATTCTCACCGCTTTAACATCCCAGATATTCATCAACAACTCGATGATATTACTGATTATTTTATTCCTTCCGATAATAAGAGAGTCCCTCTGCCTGACCTTGTGGAGATGCGAGGATGAGAGAGATGCAAACACTAAACTGGCTCACCAAGTTATCCAAACTATATGATCTATACATTTGTAAGAACGACTTGATTTGGCAATTTCTCGACAGATTCAGCACATGAGAGTGAACCCAAAATTAATTAATCAATCTATGTTCTATATAAAATAACTTTGATACATTTGTGCATACATGCATATCCATATGTATAGGAGCACATTTTAAGTGAACATATTTTAATATATGTCTTGACAAGTTCTTCAATATGATGTACCGCGGATAATCATTGTTGTGATTTGACAGTTTTTATTCCCAATGGAAATCTTCATGTAACTTCCAAGCGCACATGTACTCAACACTGTACCTAGTGACGTCACTTGCAATGGTTCCATACATATTACTGCACATAACTGCCAGTCATATTGTAGTGTTCAGCTGACTATATGTTCCACTTTGTAACACTTCTCTCTCTCTCTGCAGGGTCGCCCTTCTGGGGTTATACGGGCATTAACAAGGTGGAGCCAGACGGCGGTACAGCTGAAAACTGTATCCTGCTGGACGCCCAGGGTTACCACTACTTCCGTGACGCCTCCTGTAGCCTGCTGATGACCCCACTCTGTATGACTACCCAATAGTTTGCTGGTGACCCCACCCTGTATAGCTCTTGTGACGGGATGTGGTATCGCAGCTATACTGAACCAAGATGGTATGACTCTCCCTCACACAAATAACAAAAATGGTGCTATTGGCCTTGCAGTGTGTAAGTCGAGGGAGAAAACCAAAGAAAATCATCAAATAAATAATTAAAACAATTTATTGAAATATTAATGAACAAAAATGACACATGACAATACTTGGCTATTATTATATATCAAATCAAGTAAGTAAATGAAAGTTTAACTCTAATACAAAGCATAAAGATATACTGGTGTACTGAAGACAACTACCATACCACCATGGCATCAGACACACGGCGTTGGCTGAAGGCGGACGACGGGTGAGAGAGACCAAGGGGTTCCAAGAGCACTAAGAGAGAGACTGCCTCTCCAGGGTTGTTGTTGTTAAAGATCCGCTACCCGGAACAAAGTTCCAAGTAGCACGGGCTATGGTGGCCTCTCCAGGGAGGCGTCGCCCTTTATATTGTCCGCCGATGATGACTCCACCGGTGTCACCACATGGTGGACCTCTGGTCACCTAGCAAACTGCTCGTTGTGGCTGGCGGTGCCTTTGTGTTGAGCTGCACCACTACTAGTTGACGGCGGATAACTGCTTGTTTGTGGGGGCAAACTACCGGTTAGCAGAGGCGCCCAGCTGCCTCTGAGTTGTACCAGGCCGTGCCAGGCCGTGCCAGGCCGTGCCAGGCCGTACCAGGCCGTACCAGGCCGTGCCAGGCCGTGCCAGGCCGTGCCAGGCCGTACCAGACCGTACCAGGCCGTGCCAGGCCGTACCAGGCCGTGCCAGGCCGTGCCAGGCCGTGCCAGGCCGTGCTAGGCCCTGGGGGGTAAGGAGAGGTGGCGGGACTGATGACTCATCTGGGCTGGTGTAGATGAAGACTTCCAGTACAGAGGCATTGAAGGTGATGGGAAAAGGCAGTTTCCACTGCTATGTAGGGGATTCACATGACAGCTTCTCCCCAAAGTCTTTTCCTAATGTCTGAGATGTCGATGTTGGAAGGAGTGTGGAAGCAGAAGGTTCCACTTCATGAACACGTGAGAGAGCATCCGCAATTATGTTGTCTGATCCTTTGGTGTAGAAGATCTGGGTGTTGAAGTTTTGAATGCCCAACAAAGTAGACGCTGGTTGGAGAATTGGGCTTGTTGTAGAAAACGAAGAATATTATGATCGGAATAGATGGTGATGGGGGTTGGTGTCCTTGAAGGTAAGGTTCATATCGTTGCAAGCATAGGACGACGGCGAGTAGCTCCTTCTCTATAGTGCTGAAGTTTTGTTGTTGAAGCTTCAGCTTGTAGCTGTAGTAGCTGACTGGTAGAACTTCCCCCGCTCTCTTTACTGCATCAGGACACCCCCAATGCCGGTGCTGCTGGCATCAACATTAAGGATGAAGGGTTGTTTCACATCTGGAGAGGTGAGAATGGGGTTAGTACATAGCAAAGTTTTCAATTGTTCGAAGGCAATCTCTTGTGAGTTGGTCCAAATGTATTTCCTTTTAGGGCCAGTAAGATTGATTAAAGGTATGGCAACTATGCTGAGGTTCTTGCAGAACCTACGATAGTAGGACGCTATATACTCCCAAGAATCTCATAAGTTGTTTACGAGAAGTGGGCTGTGGATATTTTTGGATGGCTTGAAGGTGCTAAGCTTCCACTGCCTATAGCATGACCAAGGTATTGTACTTAACCTTTAGTAAACGTGGACTTGCCCAAATTAATGGTGAGACCAGCCTGGAGAAGCTTGTAGAATTGTCGTTGTAGTCGGTCAAGATGTTCTTTCCACGAGTTGGTTGCTACAACGATGTCGTCCAGGGAGGTATAGGTGTTGTCAAGATCTTGAATGGTGAGGTTGACAGCTCGCTGGAAAGTAGCTGGGGTCCAAAAGGTAACTGTTCATACCTAAAAAGGCCAAAAGGAGTGATAAAGGCTGAGATATCTTTAGCACGCTCAGAAAGTCTTATTTGATAATTGCCCTCTAAGAGGTCTATTTGGGACAAAAAGGTGGCATTACCTATTGTATCTAAGATGTCGTCGATGCGAGGTAAAGGATAGGAGTCTTTGGTGGTAACTGCATTTAACTTCCTGTAGTCTGTGCATAATCTTACCTTGCCATGTGGTTTGGGAACCAGTATGCATGGTGAAGCCCAAGGAGACTCACAAGGTGTAGCTAATCCATTGCTGAGGAGGTACTTTACATCTGCGAACATGGCTTCTCTCTTCTGTAGACTGATGCGGTAGTAAGGTTGATGGATGGGCATCGTATCAGGAAGCAGCTGGATATCATGTTGCACTAAATTACATTCCTGTGGAGTGTCTTGAATCAGTTTTTTATGGGTAGATAGTAATTTAATTGAAGGAGCACTATTATTAGAACGTTCTAGGTATTTGGGAAGATCTTATAAGATCTCACTGTTAGACTTCATGGTCTCTATGATATTTTTACACTCGGATGGAGAGGTAGCAGAGTATGTATCACTGTTGAGATACCTCTCGGTAAATGAGGATACAGATAATAACACTGGTGGCGGATTACCTTGATAACTCTTGAGCAGGTTGACGTGGCAGAGTTGTGTCTTGCGACGCCGGTCCGGAGTCTCTAGAATGTAGTTGTTGTTGTTCTTACATTCTTTGATGCGATAAGGTCTTGAAAATTTACATTTAAATGGAGAGGTTGGGATAGGAAAATAGGCTAGAACGAAGTCTCCTACATTAAACTTTCTTACCTTAGTGTTCTTGTCAAAGTGTGCTTTCATCTTATGTTGGAAGGTCAGTAAATTAGCACTAGGAAACTTATGTAATTGTTTAAGTTTGTCTCAAGTTTTTAAGAAATTGAGGCACATTAAGGGAATCACTGAAGGTGGTTGACGTCAAGGAATCTTTAAAAGCTTTAAGAGGACCACGACACTTACGACCGTAGAGCATCTCATAAGGAGATAGTCGAATGGACTCTTTAGTAAGACTTCTGAAAATACACATAAGGAAATCTAATTGCTTATACCAGTCCTTCTCAGTATCAATACAATAATTCTTTAACAAAGACTTAATGGTTTGATGGTTACGTTCAAGAGATCCCTGTGAAGCACGATGAGGATGAACTGGACAAGACTTGGGTGAGGTTAAATTCCTGAAGAGTTTTCTTAAACAACTCACTGGTGAAATTCGTTCCACAGTCACTTTGCATCTCCTTCGGGAAACCATACTGAGTGAAGATCTTCAACAGATGCTTGACAACTGTAGCAGCTGTAATATTCTTAACGGGAAATGCTATTGGGAACCTGGTTGTAGGACACATTATAGTGATGATGTACATGTTGCCTGCCTGGGTTTTTGGTAAGGACCCAACGCAGTCGATTACTAACCTGGTAAAAAGTTCAGAAGGCACAGAAATAGGGATAAGTGGTGCCTTGGGAATACCTACATTGGGTTTTCCTGCCATTTGGCAGGTATGACAATTGGTAACATAGATCTTGACATCTCGTACCATGCCTGGCCACAAATAGTCCTGTAAAAGGGTATTATAAGTTTTATGGATCCCATAATGAGACATTGGGCCATGAGCAAAAGATATGATATCTTTTAATGATGTTGAAACCACTAGTTGATTCTCATCAGCCCAATCATCCTCCGCCTTAAGTTTACTGGGCCTGAATCTATGGTACAGTAATTATTTAGTGTCTATATAAAATCCTGGAATGGCATCGGTTTTAATCTGTGCTTGATAGAAAAGTGGGGTTAGTGACAAATCTGCTTGTTGTAGCTTACGGAACTCCAACTGGTTGAAATTAGGAGGGAGGCCTCGCACATCTTGAGGGACAGCTGCTGCTACTTGTTGTGGTTGAGCGGCTTGAGCACGGGTAGTCACTAGAACAGGCTGGCAGATGTCTGCTGATTATTCTGTCACGGTTACCTTTTCTTCTGCTGCAAAAGTCATAGCGGGATCTTCTACCGTGGCTGAGTCACACACCTGGAGTTTGTCGCAGATGATCAAATTGGTGGAATCTTGCTGGTTGGCTAAGTCGTTGCCAGGGAGAAGTTGAATTCCTGGCAAGGGGAAAGGTTTTTCCCGAATAGCAACTTGTACCTTTCCACGAATGAATGGACACTCCAGGTAGACTGTGGCGAGTGCATATGGTGTAGTTGCAGTGAGGTCAGTGATCAGGACAGTTTCTCCAGTGTAGGTGACTTGAAGTGCAGCAGCTTTTAGTATAATAGACTGCAGCGAAGCTGTGTCCCTCAAGATGCGCAGTGGGCTCTTACCCTCCTCTTGTTGTCTCTTGAGTTGAAGCTCTTGAGCTAGGCTTAGCAGTCGTTCTACTTCTCTTCGACGTTGTAAGTCAGCTTCTTGTTCTTGACGTTGACGTTGCAATTTAGCTTCTTGTTGCAGGATCTGGAGTCGTTCTTGTTCACGTACACGTTCTAATTCAGCCTTTTGTTCGTAGAGCTAAAATTATTCTTATTCACGTGCACGTTGTAGTTCAGCTTCTTGTTGTTGTAGCTGGCGATGTTCTCGTTCACGTTCACGGGCTAATTCAGCCTCTTGTCGTCTCATCTCCCGGGTGCGTTCATCGGCAGCAGCTTCTAGTTGCGCTAATTCGAGTTTTAATTTCATGTGTGTGAGTGTGGTCTTATCAGCAACTCTATGTCGGTCCTGCTGCTCTGGAGTAATAAGATCATTGTCTGCAAGGTGGTCAACAATCAGGTTATGAAGCTCAGCTTTGGTGACCCCATGGGGAGGAGTGATGTAGTATTCAGTAGTAAGGGTGATTAATTCTGCTCTAGTAGCACGAATTAATGTGTGGAGCTCCTCCTCTGAGTTAGCACGAAATGCGGCTAACCTAAACATATTGAATATTATATAAGTGCAAAATACCAATTAAAGAAATATGCGAGTACCCTGCAGGCGAACCAATAAGTGAGGATTACTGGACTGCCTTGTAAGTGATGTGGCAATATGCACGAGAATGGTTGGTATATAACTGGCAACACTGTACGTATGTAATTATTTTGTAGGGCAACAATAAATTTACAAGATAAATTACTGTACTATATATGATAAACTGAAATAAAACTAAGTCTTTGACTTTATTAAGGACTTGGAGAAACAATATAAATGAATGTTTCGAGGTAGTAAAGTATGAAGAGGATGTAGGGATGTCTGTACCCTGTACTCTAGTGACGATAAGGGCAAGAGTTGTCCTACTGGAAATTAGATAATTAACTGCAGAGTTACCATTCCTTGTGTTCTGTAAAAGAATAGTAAACTCCCTACCTGAGTAGTTAATCATGAACTATGAACTAAGGCTTAGGGGTGCAGGGAGTGTCACCACTGTGACGAGAACAGCTATACACGTCCCGAATGTATAACAGTTCTGGATGCGAAAGGATCTCTAGTCCAATACTTCCTCCCAAGTTCGTATTACAAAGTGGAACATAATAGTTCGAAGACAAATCAAAGTACCAGATAAGTACCCGAGGGAGTGATCTGCCTGAGTGAGTCCTCTCTCTTGGGACAACATTAATGTGGACAAAAGATATAGCAATAGCTTAGAAGACTAACCATTACGAGCATGAATTTGTGCATAAAACATCACGCAATCAAAGTCAAGCTAATAAACAGATCACAAATTGCTACACCTGTAAGGTAGATGTGTTCAGTTAACATTATGTAAATTTCAAAATGAATTCTGAAAAAAAATGCCAATTATAAAAGCCAAGTATAACAACTAAACACAACATTAAGCAAGGGTTACTAGGAACAGCTCCTCAGACCAGCTCCTACAACAGCTCCTTGGACAGCTCCTGTGACAGCTCCTGGTACAGCTCCTAGGACCGGCCCTCAAATTTATGTGACGGGTTGTGGTATCGCAGCTATACTGCACCAAGATGGTATGACTCTCCCTCACACAAATACAAAAATGCTGATATTGGCCTTGCAGTGTGTAAGTCGCAGGTGGAAACCAAAGAAAATCATCACGTAAATAATTAAAACAATTTACTGAAATATTAATGAACAAAAATAACACATGACAATACTTGACTATTATTATATAAAAAATCTCATAAGTAAATGAAAGTTTAACTCTAATACAAAGCATAAAGATATACTGGTGTACTGAAGACAGCTACCATACCACCATGGCATCAGACACACGGCGTTGGCTGAAGGCGGAAGACGGGTGAGAGACACCAAGGGGTTCCAAGAGCACTAAGGGAGAGACTGGCTCTCCAGGGAGGCGGCGCCCTTTATATTGTCCGCCGATGATGACTCCTCCGGTGTCAACACATGGTGGACCTCTGGTCAACTAGCAAACTGCTCATTGTGGCTGGCGGTGCCTTTGTGTTGAGCTGCACCACTACTAGTTGACGACGGCTAACTGCTTGTTTGTGGGGGCAAACTACCGGTTAGCAGAGGCGCCCAGCTTGCCTCTGAGTTGTACCAGGCCGTGCCAGGCCGTGCCAGGCCGTGCCAGGCCCTGGGGGGTAAGGAGAGGTGGCAGGACTGATGACTCATCTGGGCTGGTGTAGATGTATACTTCCAGTACAGAGGCATTGAAGGTGATGGGAAAAGGCAGTTTCACTGCTATGCAGGGGATTCACGTGACGCCTCCTGTAACTTGATGATGACCCCAACTCTGTATGACTACCCTGTAGTATGCTGGTGACCCCACTGTGTGTGTGGCTTTGCTGTTGTTTGGACTACACGTCATCATCACATTGATCCCACAATGTAATAGTGACGTGTAGTCTGCTGGTGACTCCGCTCTGAATGGCTTCTCAGTAGCCAGAGAGTTATCAGCTTTGAAGTACAGTTGCAGCCTCGTTAAGTCAAATATGAATTTTGATGCTAATTACCTTGATTGTGAGGCTTCATATTTATCACTGGCAAGATTTATATTAAAAGCGTTTCCATGTACACTCAAGTTTAATTTTATTCTTCTTCGTTGATTTTTACTAACATAGCTAAGATTTTTAATTTACTTTCGCACAATATACTGAGTGTGGAGCGAAAAGGCATGTACGTGACTAAGCGTGTCGGAGGTGCTGGAGTTGCTGTTCCCTTACGAGTGTGTATATCCAGACACAGGTAACGAGAAGGGAGAACCATGACCATCATACTACAGTCTGCCCGTAGCACACACCCAGATAGTTCACACATGCAGCTTGTAACAAGGCCAGTAAGAGGTGCTGTATTATCCCTTTCACAAGATCTTGGAGGTAGAGCCCAAGACCCCGAACATTGTGTATATATTGAGTGTTATTACGAGGTAGAGAGCCAGTATGCCCCAAGAGACAGTGGTATTAGCGTGCTCTCACGAGAGAACTATTCTACAGCTGCGAGACGGACTGACTGCCAGAGAGTTCATCAGTCTGCGGGAGTTGTTGTACAGCAAGAAACTGCACTATAATTGGCACAGTTTACTGGAGTCCTCCTTGGTGTTGGTACAAAGATGATAGTATAATACTTCCCAGGACTATTTTAGTGACCCCCCCCCTGTGTGTGGCTCCCCAGTACTGTGCTGGTGACTCTACTGTGTGTGGCTCCCCAGCACTGTGCTGGTGACCCCACTGTGTGTGGCTACCCAGTACTGTGCTGGTGACCCCACTGTGTGTGGCTACCCAGTACTGTGCTGGTGACCCCCCACTGTGTGTAGCTACCCAGTACTGTGCTGATGACTCCACTGTGTGGCTACCCAGTACTGTGCTGGTGACCCCACTGTGTGTGGCTACCCAGTACTGTGCTGGTGACTCCACTGTGTGTGTCTACCCAGTCTGTGTTGGTGACCCCACTGTGTGTGGCTACCCAGTACTGTGCTGGTGACCCCACTGTGTGTGGCTACCCAGTACTGTGCTGGTGACCCCACTGTACTCACCTATTTGTACTCATCTATTTGTGCTTGCTAGGGTTGAGCTTTGGCTCTTTTGTCCCGCCTCTTAACCGTCAATCAACTGGTGTACAGATTCCTGAGCCTACTGGGCTCTATCATATCTGCATTTAAAACTGTGTATGGAGTCAGCCTCCAACATATCAGTGCCTAATGCATTCCACCTGTTAACAACTCTGACACTGAAAAAGTTCTTTCTAACGTCCCTGTGGCTCATTTGGGTACTCAGTTTCCACCAATGTCCCCTTGTTCGCGTACCACCAGTGTTGATCAGTTTATCATTGTGTACCCTGCCAATTCCCCTAAGGTTTTTTCAGGTAGTGATCATGTCTCCCCTTACTCTTCTGTCTTCCAGTGTCGTGAGGTGCATTTCCAGCAGCCTTTCCTCGTAACTCATGCGCCTAGTGGCATACCACTGAACTTTTTCCAGCTTCGTCTTGTGCTTGACAAGGTACGGGCTCCATACTGGGGCAGCATACTCCAGGATTGGTCTTACATATGTGGTATACAAGATTCTGAATGATTCCTTACACAGGTTCCTGAAGGCTGTTCTTATGTTAGCCAGCCTTGCATATGCCACAGACGTAATTCTTTTTATGTGTGCTTCAGGAGACAGGTTTGGTGTGATATCAACTCCTAGATCTTTCTCTCTCTCCGTTTCATTAAGTACTTCACCTCCTATTCTGCATCCTGTGTCTGGCCTCCTATTTCCACCGCCTAGTTTCATTACTTTGCATTTATTCGGGTTGAACTTTAGCAGCTATTTGTTGGACCATTCACTCAGTCTGTCTAGGTCATCTTGTAGTCTTGTACTATCATCCTCAGTTTCAATCCTCCTCATAATTTTTGCATCATCAGCAAACATTGAGAGAAACGATTCTATACCCTCTGGGAGATCATTTGCATATATTAGAAACAGAATAGGTAAAGGACTGACCCCAGAGAGACTATCTACTCACCTATTTGTACTCACCTATTTGTGCTTGCGGGGGTTGAGCTTTGGCTCTTTGGTCCCGCTTCTCATCTGTCAATCAACTGGTGTACAGATTCCTGAGCCTACTGGGCTCTATCATATCTACATTTAAAACTGTGTATGGAGTCAGCCTCCACCACATCACTGCCTAATGCATTCCATCCGTTAACTACTCTGACACTGAAAAAGTTCCTTCTAACGTCTCTGTGACTCATGTGGGTACTCAGTTTCCACCTGTGTCCCCTTGTACGCGTCCCACCAGTGTTGATTAGTTCATCCTTGTTTACCCGGTCGATTCCTCAGAGGATTTTGTAGGTTGTGATCATGTCTCCCCTTACTCTTCTGTCTTCCTGTGTCGTAAGGTTCATTTCCCGCAGCCTTTCCTCGTAACTCATGCCTCTTAGTTCTGGTACTAGTCTAGTGGCATACCTTTGGACTTTTTCCAGCTTCGTCTTGTGCTTGACAAGGTACGGGCTCCATGCTGGGGCCGCATACTCCAGGATTGGTCTTACATATGTGGTGTAGAAGATTCTGAATGATTCCTTACACAGGTTCCTGAACGCTGTTCTGATGTTACCCAGCCTCGCATATGCCACAGACGTTATTCTTTTTATGTGTGCTTCAGGAGACAGGTTTGGTGTGATATCAACTCCTAGATCTTTCTCTCTGTTCGTTTCATTAAGTACTTCACCTCCTATTCTGTATCCTGTGTCTGGCCTCCTATTTCCACTGCCTAGTTTCATTACTTTGCATTTACTCGGGTTGAACTTCAACAGCCATTTGTTGGACCATTCACTCAGTCTGTCTAGGTCATCTTGTAGCCTCCTACTATCGTCCTCAGTTTCAATCCTCCTCATAATTTTTGCATCATCGGCAAACATTGAGAGAAACGATTCTATACCCTCTGGGAGATCATTTACATATATCAGAAACAGTATAGGTCCAAGGACTGACCCCTGCGGGACTCCACTCGTAACGTCTCACCAATCTGAGACCTCACCCCTCACACTGACTCGTTGTCTCCTGTTGCTTAGGTACTCGTGTATCCAACGGAGTACCTTCCCTTTCACTCCAGCCTGCATCTCCAGCTTTTTCACTAGCCTCTTGTGTGGCACTGTATTAAAGGCTTTCTGATAATCCTAAAATATACAGCCTGCCCACCCTTCTCTTTCTTGCCTTATTTTTGTTGCCTGGTCGTAGAATTCAAGTAACCCTGTGAGGCAGGACCTGCTATCCCTGAATCCATGTTAATGCTGTGTTACAAAGTTCTTTCGCTCCAGGTGCTCCACTAGCTTTCTTCGCACAATCTTCTCCATCAGCTTGCATGGTATGCAGGTTAGGGGTGTGTATGTGTGAGTGTGTGTGTGTGTGTGTGTGTGTGTGTGTGTGTGTGTGTGTGTGTGTGTGTGTGTGTGTGTGTGTGTGTGTGTGTGTGTGTGTGTGTGTGTGTGTGTGTGTCTGTGTGTACTCATCTATTTGTACTCACCTATTTGTGTTTGCAGGATCGAGCATTGACTCATGGATCCCGCCTTTCTAGCCTTCAGTTGTTTACAGCAATGACTCCTGTCCCATTTCCCTATCATATCTAGTTTTAAAAATTATGAATAGAGTTTGCTTCCATAACCTGCTCTTTAAGTGCATTCCATTTTTCCACTACTCTCACGCTAAAAGAATACTTCCTAACATCTCTGTGACTCATCTGAGTTTCAAGCTTCCACCCATGTCCCCTCGTTCTGTTACTATTACGTGTGAACATTTCATCTATTTCCACTTTGTCAATCTTCCTGAGTATATTATACGTTCCTATCATATCTCCCTTTCTCTCTTCTTTTTTCTAGTGTCGTTCAGTTCCTTCAGACGCTCTTCATATCCCATCCATCGTAACTGTGGGACAAGCCTCGTCGCAAATTTCTGAACCTTTTCCAGTTTCCTTGTGTGTTTGTTGTGGGGACTCTATGATGGGGCAGCATACTCTAAGACTGGTCTAACGTAGGTAGTGTAAAGCACCCTAAATGCCTCCTCATTTAGGTTTCAGAATGGTGTTCTATGTTTTGCCAGTATAGAGTACGCTGCTGTCGTTATCCTATTTGTATGTGCCTCAGAAGATAGATTAGGCGTTACGTCCACTCCCAGGTCTCTTTCTCGAATCGTCACAGGTAGGCAGTTCCCCTTCATTGTGTACTGTCCCTTTGGTCTCCTCTCACCTGATCCCATTTTCATAACTTTACATTTACTCGTGTTGAACTTCAGTAAGCATATCTCTGACCATCTCTGCAACCTGTTTAAGTCCTCTTGGAGGATCCTACAATCCTCATCTGTCACAACTCTTCTCATTAGTTTTGCGTCATCTGCAAACATTAAATTGTAAGATTCCACTCCTGTAAACATATCATTTACGTTATCTTGGTTATCTTGAGATGATTTCGGGGCTTTTTAGTGTCCCCGCGGCCCGGTCCTCGACCAGGCCTCCGCCCCCAGGAAGCAGCCCGTGACAGCTGACTAACACCCAGGTACCTATTTACTGCTAGGTAACAGGGGCATAGGGTGAAAGAAACTCTGCCCATTGTTTCTCGCCGGCGCCCGGGATCGAACTCGGGACCACAGGATCACAAGTCCAGCGTGCTGGCTGCTCGGCCGACCGGCTACGTATATTATAAATAGAATTGGTCCTAGCACCGATCCTTGAGGTACTCCACTTGTTACTGTTCGCCAGTCCGACTTCTCGCCCCTTACCATTACTCTCTGGCTTCTTCCTGTTATATAGTTCCTTACCCATGCCTTTCCACTTACTCCTGCCTGCCTCTCGAGTTTGAATAGCAGTCTCATGTGCGGTACTGTATCAAAGGCCTTTTGGCAGTCAATAAATATGCAGTCTGCCCAGCCTTCTCTGTCCTGCCTTATCCTTGTTACTTTATCATAGAATTCTAAAAGGTTTGTTAGGCATGATTTCCCTGTCCAGAACCCATGTTGGTGCTTGTTTACAAACCCAATGCTCTCCAGGTGCTCAACAAGTCTTAGCCTAATTATTCTTTCAAGTATTTTGCAGGGGATGCTTGTCAGTGATACGGGTCTGTAGTTAAGTGCCTCCTCCCTATCTCCTTTCTTGAAAATCGGCACGACATTTGCCTCCTTCCAGCAACTGGGCAATTCTCCTGACCTTAGCGACTCATTAAAGATCATTGCCAGAGGCACGCTGAGGGCCGGTTCTGCTTCTTTTAGTATCCACAGTGATACTTTGTCTGGTCCAACTGCTTTAGTTGCATCCAGTGTTGTCAACTGTTTCATTACCTTCTTTGCTGTCACCTCTATATCTGACAGTCTTTCATCTAGGGTAATCTCTTCTAACAATGGGAGCTGCTCAGGCTCGGTCGTGAACACTCCATGGAAATATGCATTCAGTACCACGCAGATTTCCTTGTCACTTTCTGTATGCCAATTCTGTTTTCCTCAGTCTTGTCACTTGGTCATTTACCGACATCGTCCTTCTTATATGACTGTGTATAATTTAGGTTGCTTTTTCGCTTTGATTGCAATATCATTCTCATAATTTCTTTCCGATACTCGTCTAATGTTAATGTAATCATTCCTAGCTCTGTTACATCTAATCCTGTTGTCCTCTGTCCTTTGTCTTCTGTACTTCCGCCACTCCCTCCTGCTTCTCATTTTTGTTCCTGATACTGCCTATTAAACCATGGGCTATTATGTTCCCTCCTGCTTTTTTTCTTAACTGTTGGAATAAATCTTTCTTCACCCTCCTTGCATTTCCATATGACTAGGTTCATCATATCTTGTAATGTTTTTCCTCTAATTTCTTCCTCCCACTGCACTTCTTCCAGGTAGTCCCTTATCCTTCTGTAGTCCCCTCTTCTGTAATCAAGTCTCCTTTCCCAGACCTTTTGTCCTTTGGTTACAAGTTTGAGTTCCATCATGTAGTCAAAGACTAGGACACAATGGTCACTGGCTCCTAGTGGTATTTCATGTTCCAAACTCTCCATGTCTTTTACATTCTGGGTAAAGATCAGGTCTAATAGGCTCGGCGTATCCCCTCCTCTTTCCCTTGTGTCTTCCTTCACATGCTGTGTTAGGAAATTCCTGTCTACTAATTTCGCTCCCCCCCCGTTTCCTCCCCGCCATGGGGATTCCTTGTTTCCCAATCTATCTCTCCGTGATTTAGGTCCCCCATGACCACCAATTTCGCTCTCATTCTATGCACTATTGTTGCTGCCCTCTGCAGTTCATCTATACATGTCTTATTACTGTCATCATACTCCTGCCTGGGCCTTTTACTGTTTGGTGGGGGATTGTAGATTATCAAGATCACAATCTTCTTCCCATCTATTGTCAGAGTTCCATGTATGGAGTTCGTGCTCTCATTAGTACCCCGATTTTCCAGCTCATCAAACTTCCATTTCCACTTTATTAGGAGTGCCACTCCTCCTCCCTGTCTCTGTGTCCTCTCTTTTCTTATCACCTGGTATCCCTCTGGAAAGATTGCATCCGAGATCATGCTATTTATTTTAGTTTCCACTATTGCCACTATGTCTGGGTCTGCCTCACCAACTCTTTCTTTAATCTCTTCAGCTTTATTGGATACCCCATCAGCATTGGTGTACCAAACCTTGAGACTTTTCTTGAAAACTCTGGTGCCAGAGTTCACCCTTTCTCTGGGGGGATCTGAGAGTGTCTGGGTGGGGGGAGGGGTGTCTGGGCGGTTAATGGGGGCTGGGGGGTGCCTGGGGGGAGCCTGGGGGTGCCAGGGAGGCGAATGGGGTTTGGGCATCTAGGGGGCTAGGAAGGGCATAGTGGGTCTGAAAATTAGGTTGGGTCTGAATGGCATAGGGGGGTTGAGAAGTAGTGAGACTGAGAGTCAGATAGAGGTTGAGAGGTTGGGGGGGGGGGATGAGAAGGATAGTGGGGGCAGAGGGCAGAGGGAAGAGAGAAGAGCATGGGTGCTGGGAGTGGAAGAGAGGGTTTATTATTCAGGGGTGAATCAGGGGTGGGTGGGGGGTTTTGGGGTAAAAGAGGGGAAGAGGGAGATGGATGGAAAGTATTAGGGGGTAACTAGGTGAGGGGGTTATATGGGAGATGGGGGTGCAGAGGAGAGGTGAGGGTTGGGTCGGGTTTGGGGGTGAAGTGAAGAGGGGCGAAGTGGGAGCTGGGATGGAGCAGGTGGAATTGAAGGCACTGGGGTAAATGGGGCAGGAGAGTTGGAGGGGGTAGTAAGGAAGGCAGAGAGGTGTGAAAGTGAGTTTAGGGATGGTATTGCTTGGCCCGATATGGTCATTGAAGGGTGCGATGTGACAGGTTGAGTTGAGTGCCAGTATGGACAGGGCAGGGGAATTGTTGGGGGTTGAAGCAGCGGGGAGGTATTGGAGGGCAGAGTTGAGGAGGGTGTGACTTGGGAGATGGGGCTACTTGGGAGGCTAGGGTTTTGGTGTCGTACAGGCCGTTCCGCCTTGCCGGCTATTTGTTCATCTTTCGTCATATACCTCTCGATAAACACATTGTAGTGGACTTCGCTGCCTCTGATTAAGTTTTTTTTTCTTCATTATGTACTCCACTGCCTCTTCATTAGAGAACTGTACTAGAACAGGTCTATTCTTAGTACTATTGTAAGGTCCAACCCGGAGGCTGAGTTCTACCTCGTTAACTGTCATCTTGGCCCTAATACATCTCAATATCTCATGCAATTCATATTTTTCCATCTCTATCCTTTCTTGTCTTGATGTTGTCCCAGATTCGAATAATCCTTGAAGTATAATTGTCCGTCTTTTCCGTGATTCACTCTCATGCTGCTAGCCCCTCCCCTGGATACCCCCATCTCTCCCACACTCATTAATCCATCCCCCACTAATCCACTGCCCCTAGCCATGCTATTAATCCTTCCTAATTCATTTGTGAGCTGAGCACATTCCCTCTCCCATTCCTGCCTGCTCTTCCTAATCTCTTCCTGAATATAGAGCATAAGCTCTTGTTTCTGTCTCTCAACCTCGTCCTGTATATATGCTGAAATATCTCAGTTTTAAATTCCTTGGATTAGATCCTCCATCCAAATGCTCCTCCTCTCTACAAATTTCCCTATTAGGGGTGTCTACAAATCTATCCTCCTCCTCTTCCCTGCTGGTGTTTGATCGTGAGGCCCTCCCTGATTCCATCATTGCAGTAAACAACCTAGCCAACAGGCGGTCCACATACCTTGCACGATCTGCAACACAAAAGGGGAGCAAGTACTCGACGCAGTGCGTCTGATAAGATTGCGGCCGGTGTGAGGTCCCGGTCGGTCACAGATTGATGTTGGTGAGGTCATGTTCACCGCGAGGTCTGTTCCACTATTCCACAATACCACAATGTGTTCAACAATTATTATTATCAATGGTGCTACTGCTACTTTCTTTCTTCAGTTTCTTGTGGTTTGAGTCAGCTTACTGGTTATTCAATCACTCATATCCACTTTTTCACTTTAATGTAACCTATATATCCTTCCCAATTCACTAGAAGCCCAAGAGCTTCCCAGACCCACTTCTGTCCACCACGGCTGACTGACCACGACTGTGTTTTCATGAGTAGATTGAGTAGATTAACCAAGAATACCAAGAATACCACACACACACCAAGAATAGTGTGTGTGTGTGTGTGTGTGTGTGTGTGTGTGTATTCACCTAGTTGTGCTTGCGGGAGTTGAGCTCTGCTCTTTCGCCCCCCCTCTCAACTGTCAATCAATGAACAGTTACTAACTACTATTTTTTTCACAAACACACACACACACCCAGGAAGCAGCCCATACCAGCTGTCTAACTCCCAGGTACCTATTTACTGCTAGGTAACAGATGCATCAGGATGAAGGAAACTCTGCCCATTTGTTTTTCCCGGCGGTGCCAAGGGATTGAACCCCGGTCCCTAAGTCCACGAGTCTAGAGCGCTGTCCACTCAACCGCCACCCACCTTACCCTTATGTGTGTGTGTGTGTGTCTGTATGTGTTTGTTTACAATTTGTGCTTGCAGAATCGAGCTATTGACTCTTGGACCCTGCCTTTCTAACCGATATTTTGGTCACAAAAGAAGAACACTAAACTGACGTAACGAAAGAAAACAAACTCCAAACAACTAAGGTAAACAAACTGACCCTATAAAAGTAACAGTCAAACAAGATCAGTCGCTAACCGCCCAAAGTTGTATATGATAAAACATCTGGTCAAGGCGAGAGCTGTATATGACCTCAGCTGAACTTTATGAGAACTGCTCTCACAAACATTTGTGCTGGCGTCTTCACAGGAAACTTTTCAAGTTTTTTTTATTCAGGGAAGTTTTTGCTGCTTCAAAGGTAACCCAGGAAGGTGTTTTTTTTCTTGAAGTAAATAAAACGGTTTAAACTTGGGCTGTGTACACACCAGCTCAGAACCACTGGTGGCTGTGTACACACCAGCTGGGAACCGCTGGTGGCTGTGTACACACCAGCTGGGAACCGCTGGTGGCTGTGTACACACCAGCTGGGAACCGCTGGTGGCTGTGTACACACCAGCTGAGAACCGCTGGTGGCTGTGTACACACCAGCTGAGAACCGCTGGTGGCTGTGTACACACCAGCTGGGAACCGCTGGTGGCTGTGTACACACCAGCTGAGAACCGCTGGTGGCTGTGTACACACCAGCTGAGAACCGCTGGTGGCTGTGTACACACCAGCTGAGAACCGCTGGTGGCTGTGTACACACCAGCTGAGAACCGCTGGTGGCTGTGTACACACCAGCTGAGAACCGCTGGTGGCTGTGTACACACCAGCTGAGAACCGCTGGTGGCTGTGTACACGCCAGCTGAGAACCGCTGGTGGCTGTGTACACACCAGCTGAGAACCGCTGGTGGCTGTGTACACACCAGCTCAGAACCGCTGGTGGCTGTGTACACACCAGCTAGGAACCGCTGGTGGCTGTGTACACACCAGCTAGGAACCGCTGGTGGCTGTGTACACACCTGCTGGGAACCGCTGGGGGTTAAGCTACAGTCTGCAGTCCTGTGGAATGAGGTCTGGTTGTTCAGTCAGTGTTCACCAGGATGCCCCTGGATGTTGAGTCAGTGTTCACCAGGATGCCCCCTGGATGTTGAGTCAGTGTTCACCAGGATGCCCCTGGATGTTGAGTCAGTGTTCACCAGGATGTCCCCTGGATGTTGAGTCAGTGTTCACCAGGATGTCCCTGGATGATGAGTCAGTGTTCACCAGGATGCCCCTGGATGTTGAGTCAGTGTTCACCAGGATGTCCACTGGATGTTGAGTCAGTGTTCACCAGGATGTCCCTGGATGTTGAGTCAGTGTTCACCAGGATGTCCCCTGGATGTTGAGTCAGTGTTCACCAGGATGCTCCCAGGATGTTGAGTCAGTGATCACAAGGATGTCCATTGGATGTTGAGTCAGTGTTCACCAGGATGTCCCCTGGATGTTGAGTCAGTGTTCACCAGGATGCCCCTGGATGATGAGTCAGTGTTCACCAGGATGTCCCCTGGATGTTGATTCAGTGTTCACCAGGATGCCCCTGGATGTTGAGTCAGTGTTCACCAGGATGTCTCCTGGATGTTGAGTCAGTGTTCACCAGGATGTCCCCTGGATGTTGAGTCAGTGTTCACCAGGATGTCCCAGGATGTTGAGTCAGTGTTCACCAGGATGTCCCCTGGATGTTGAGTCAATGTTCACCAGGATGTCCCCTGGATGTTGAGTCAGTGTTCACCAGGATGCCCCTGGATGTTGAGTCAGTGTTCACCAGGATGTCTCCTGGATGTTGAGTCAGTGTTCACCAGGATGTCCCCTGGATGTTGAGTCAGTGTTCACCAGGATGTCCCCTGGATGTTGAGTCAGTGTTCACCAGGATGTCCCCTGGATGTCCCCCTGGATGTTGAGTCAGTGTTCACCAGGATGTCCCCTGGATGTTGAGTCAGTGTTCACCAGGATGCCCCTGGATGTTGAGTCAGTGTTCACCAGGATGTCTCCTGGATGTTGAGTCAGTGTTCACCAGGATGTCCCCTGGATGTTGAGTCAGTGTTCACCAGGATGCCCCTGGATGTTGAGTCAGTGTTCACCAGGATGCCCCTGGATGTTGAGTCAGTGTTCACCAGGATGTCTCCTGGATGTTGAGTCAGTGTTCACCAGGATGCCCCTGGATGTTGAATCAGTGTTCACCAGGATGTCTCCTGGATGTTGAGTCAGTGTTCACCAGGATGTCCCCTGGATGTTGAGTCAGTGTTCACCAGGATGTCTCCTGGATGTTGAGTCAATGTTCACCAGGATGTCTCCTGGATGTTGAGTCAGTGTTCACCAGGATGTCCCCTGGATGTTGAGTCAGTGTTCACCAGGATGCCCCTGGATGTTGAGTCAGTGTTCACCAGGATGTCTCCTGGATGTTGAGTCAGTTTTCACCAGGATGCCCCTGGATGTTGAATCAGTGTTCACCAGGATGTCTCCTGGATGTTGAGTCAGTGTTCACCAGGATGTCCCCTGGATGTTGAGTCAGTGTTCACCAGGATGTCTCCTGGATGTTGAGTCAGTGTTCACCAGGATGTCTCCTGGATGTTGAGTCAGTGTTCACCAGGATGTCCCCTGGATGTTGAGTCAGTGTTCACCAGGATGTCTCCTGGATGTTGAGTCAGTGTTCACCAGGATGTCCCCTGGATGTTGAGTCAGTGTTCACCAGGATGTCCCCTGGATGTTGAGTCAGTGTTCACCAGGATGTCCCCTGGATGTTGAGTCAGTGTTCACCAGGATGCCCCTGGATGTTGAGTCAGTGTTCACCAGGATGTCCCCTGGATGATGAGTCAGTGTTCACCAGGATGTCCCCTGGATGTTGAGTCAGTGTTCACCAGGATGCCTCCTGGATGTTGAGTCAGTGTTCACCAGGATGTCTCCTGGATGTTGAGTCAGTGTTCACCAGGATGTCTCCTGGATGATGAGTCAGTGTTCACCAGGATGTCCCCTGGATGATGAGTCAGTGTTCACCAGGATGTCCCCTGGATGTTGAGTCAGTGTTCACCAGGATGCCCCTGGATGTTGAGTCAGTGTTCACCAGGATGTCTCCTGGATGTTGAGTCAGTGTTCACCAGGATGTCCCCTGGATGATGAGTCAGTGTTCACCAGGATGTCCCCTGGATGTTGAGTCAGTGTTCACCAGGATGCCCCTGGATGTTGAGTCAGTGTTCACCAGGATGTCTCCTCGATGTTGAGTCAGTGTTCACCAGGATGTCCCCTGGATGTTGAGTCAGTGTTCACCAGGATGTCTCCTGGATGTTGAGTCAGTGTTCACCAGGATGTCTCCTGGATGTTGAGTCAGTGTTCACCAGGATGTCCCCTGGATGTTGAGTCAGTGTTCACCAGGATGTCTCCTGGATGTTGAGTCAGTGTTCACCAGGATGTCCCCTGGATGTTGAGTCAGTGTTCACCAGGATGTCCCCTGGATGTTGAGTCAGTGTTCACCAGGATGTCCCCTGGATGTTGAGTCAGTGTTCACCAGGATGCCCCTGGATGTTGAGTCAGTGTTCACCAGGATGTCCCCTGGATGATGAGTCAGTGTTCACCAGGATGCCCCTGGATGTTGAGTCAGTGTTCACCAGGATGTCCCCTGGATGATGAGTCAGTGTTCACCAGGATGTCCCCTGGATGTTGAGTCAGTGTTCACCAGGATGTCTCCTGGATGTTGAGTCAGTGTTCACCAGGATGTCTCCTGGATGTTGAGTCAGTGTTCACCAGGATGTCCCCTGGATGTTGAGTCAGTGTTCACCAGGATGCCCCTGGATGTTGAGTCAGTGTTCACCAGGATGTCCCCTGGATGATGAGTCAGTGTTCACCAGGATGTCCCCTGGATGTTGAGTCAGTGTTCACCAGGATGTCTCCTGGATGTTGAGTCAGTGTTCACCAGGATGTTTCCTGGATGTTGAGTCAGTGTTCACCAGGATGTCCCCTGGATGTTGAGTCAGTGTTCACCAGGATGTCTCCTGGATGTTGAGTCAACGTTCACCAGGATGTCTCCTGGATGTTGAGTCAGTGTTCACCAGGATGTCCCCTGGATGTTGAGTCAGTGTTCACCAGGATGTCTCCTGGATGTTGAGTCAGTGTTCACCAGGATGTCCCCTGGATGTTGAGTCAGTGTTCTCCAGGATGTCCCCTGGATGTTGAGTCAGTGTTCACCAGGATGTCCCCTGGATGTTGAGTCAGTGTTCCCCAGGATGCCCCTGGATGTTGAGTCAGTGTTCACCAGGATGTCCCCTGGATGATGAGTCAGTGTTCACCAGGATGTCCCCTGGATGATGAGTCAGTGTTCACCAGGATGTCCCCTGGATGTTGAGTCAGTGTTCACCAGGATGTCTCCTGGATGTTGAGTCAGTGTTCACCAGGATGTCCCCTGGATGTTGAGTCAGTGTTCACCAGGATGTCTCCTGGATGTTGAGTCAGTGTTCACCAGGATGTCCCCTGGATGTTGAGTCAGTGTTCACCAGGATGTCCCCTGGATGTTGAGTCAGTGTTCACCAGGATGTCCCCTGGATGATGAGTCAGTGTTCACCAGGATGTCCCTGGATGATGAGTCAGTGTTCACCAGGATGTCCCCTGGATGATGAGTCAGTGTTCACCAGGATGTCCCCTGGATGATGAGTCAGTGTTCACCAGGATGTCCCTGGATGATGAGTCAGTGTACACCAGGATGTCCCCTGGATGATGAGTCAGTGTTCACCAGGATGTCCCCTGGATGATGAGTCTGTGTTCACCAGGATGTCCCCTGGAAGATGAGTCAGTGTTCACCAGGATGTCCCTGGATGATGAGTCAGTGTTCACCAGGATGTCCCCTGGATGATGAGTCAGTGTTCACCAGGATGTCCCCTGGATGATGAGTCAGTGTTCACCAGGATGTCCCTGGATGATGAGTCAGTGTTCACCAGGATGTCCCCTGGATGATGAGTCAGTGTTCACCAGGATGTCCCCTGGATGATGAGTCAGTGTTCACCAGGATGTCTCCTGGATGTTGAGTCAGTGTTCACCAGGATGTCCCCTGGATGATGAGTCAGTGTTCACCAGGATGTCCCTGGATGATGAGTCAGTGTTCACCAGGATGTCCCCTGGATGATGAGTCAGTGTTCACCAGGATGTCCCCTGGATGATGAGTCAGTGTTCACCAGGATGTCCCTGGATGATGAGTCAGTGTTCACCAGGATGTCCCCTGGATGATGAGTCAGTGTTCACCAGGATGTCCCCTGGATGATGAGTCAGTGTTCACCAGGATGTCCCTGGATGATGAGTCAGTGTTCACCAGGATGTCCCCTGGATGATGAGTCAGTGTTCACCAGGATGTCCCCTGGATGATGAGTCAGTGTTCACCAGGATGTCCCTGGATGATGAGTCAGTGTTCACCAGGATGTCCCCTGGATGTTGAGTCAGTGTTCACCAGGATGTCTCCTGGATGTTGAGTCAGTGTTCACCAGGATGTCCCTGGATGTTGAGTCAGTGTTCACCAGGATGTCCCTGGATGTTGAGTCAGTGTTCACCAGGTTGCCCCTGGATGTTGAGTCAGTGTTCACCAGGATGTCCCTGGATGATGAGTCAGTGTTCACCAGGATGCCCCTGGATGATGAGTCAGTGTTCACCAGGATGTCCCCTGGATGATGAGTCAGTGTTCACCAGGATGTCCCTGGATGATGAGTCAGTGTTCACCAGGATGTCCCCTGGATGTTGAGTCAGTGTTCACCAGGATGTCTCCTGGATGTTGAGTCAGTGTTCACCAGGATGTCCCTGGATGTTGAGTCAGTGTTCACCAGGATGTCTCCTGGATGTTGAGTCAGTGTTCACCAGGATGTCCCTGGATGTTGAGTCAGTGTTCACCAGGATGTCCCTGGATGTTGAGTCAGTGTTCACCAGGTTGCCCCTGGATGTTGAGTCAGTGTTCACCAGGATGTCCCTGGATGATGAGTCAGTGTTCACCAGGATGCCCCTGGATGATGAGTCAGTGTTCACCAGGATGTCCCCTGGATGTTGAGTCAGTGTTCACCAGGATGCCCCTGGATGTTGAGTCAGTGTTCACCAGGATGCCCCTGGATGTTGAGTCAGTGTTCACCAGGATGTCCCTGGATGTTGAGTCAGTGTTCACCAGGATGTCTCCTGGATGTTGAGTCAGTGTTCACCAGGATGCCCCTGGATGTTGAGTCAGTGTTCACCAGGATGTCCCTGGATGATGAGTCAGTGTTCACCAGGATGCCCCTGGATGATGAGTCAGTGTTCACCAGGATGTCCCCTGGATGTTGAGTCAGTGTTCACCAGGATGCCCCTGGATGATGAGTCAGTGTTCACCAGGATGTCCCCTGGATGTTGAGTCAGTGTTCACCAGGATGTCCCCTGGATGTTGAGTCAGTGTTCACCAGGATGCCCCTGGATGATGTGTCAGTGTTCACCAGGATGTCCCCTGGATGTTGAGTCAGTGTTCACCAGGATGCCCCTGGATGATGAGTCAGTGTTCACCAGGATGCCCCTGGATGATGAGTCAGTGTTCACCAGGATGTCCCCTGGATGTTGAGTCAGTGTTCACCAGGATGTCCCTGGATGTTGAGTCAGTGTTCACCAGGATGCCCCTGGATGTTGAGTCAGTGTTCACCAGCATGTCTCCTAGATGATGAGTCAGTGTTCACCAGGATGTCTCCTGGATGATGAGTCAGTGTTCACCAGGATGCCCCTGGATGATGAGTCAGTGTTCACCAGGATGTCCCCTGGATGTTGAGTCAGTGTTCACCAGGATGTCCCCTGAATGTTGAGTCAGTGTTCACCAGGATGTCCCCTGGATGTTGAGTCAGTGTTCACCAGGATGCCCCTGGATGTTGAGTCAGTGTTCACCAGGATGCCCCTGGATGATGAGTCAGTGTTCACCAGGATGTCCCCTGGATGTTGAGTCAGTGTTCACCAGGATGTCTCCTGGATGATGAGTCAGTGTTCACCAGGATGCCCCTGGATGATGAGTCAGTGTTCACCAGGATGTCTCCTGGATGTTGAGTCAGTGTTCACCAGGATGCCCCTGGATGTTGAGTCAGTGTTCACCAGCATGTCTCCTAGATGATGAGTCAGTGTTCACCAGGATGCCCCTGGATGATGAGTCAGTGTTCACCAGGATGTCCCTGGATGTTGAGTCAGTGTTCACCAGGATGTCCCTGGATGTTGAGTCAGTGTTCACCAGGATGTCCCTGGATGATGAGTCAGTGTTCACCAGGATGTCCCTGGATGTTGAGTCAGTGTTCACCAGGATGCCCGTGGATGTTGAGTCAGTGTTCATCAGGATGTCCCTGGATGATGAGTCAGTGTTCACCAGGATGTCCCTGGATGTTGAGTCAGTGTTCACCAGGATGTCCCTGGATGATGAGTCAGTGTTCACCAGAATGTCCCTGGATGTTGAGTCAGTGTTCACCAGGATGCCCCTGGATGATGAGTCAGTGTTCACCAGGATGCCCCTGGATGTTGAGTCAGTGTTCACCAGGATGTCCCCTGGATGATGAGTCAGTGTTCACCAGGATGTCCCTGGATGATGAGTCAGTGTTCACCAGGATGTCCCCTGGATGTTGAGTCAGTGTTCACCAGGATGTCCCTGGATGTTGAGTCAGTGTTCACCAGGATGTCCCCTGGATGATGAGTCAGTGTTCACCAGGATGTCCCTGGATGATGAGTCAGTGTTCACCAGGATGTCCCTGGATGTTGAGTCAGTGTTCACCAGGATGTCCCTGGATGTTGAGTCAGTGTTCACCACGATGTCCCCTGGATGATGAGTCAGTGTTCACCAGGATGTCCCTGGATGATGAGTCAGTGTTCACCAGGATGTCCCTGGATGTTGAGTCAGTGTTCACCAGGATGTCCCCTGGATGATGAGTCAGTGTTCACCAGAATGTCCCCTGGATGATGAGTCAGTGTTCACCAGGATGTCCCCTGGATGATGAGTCAGTCTTCACCAGGATGTCCCCTGGATGATGAGTCAGTGTTCACCAGGATGTCCCCTGGATGATGAGTCAGTCTTCACCAGGATGTCCCCTGGATGATGAGTCAGTGTTCACCAGGATGTCCGTGGGATGAGAGTGTGAAGATGGACAGATCTTTTATGGGGTTCAGTTGGGCTTCTCTTGATTTTCATGAAAGTACATTCAGGGAACTGCTTAAGGAATGCACTAAAAAGGTACTTTTTATCACCCTTGAAGTGCTCGTGTACCAGTAGAAAGATTCAGGGAACCACTGAGGTAGAGCGGCCATGTTCAGTAACATGAGACGAAAGTTCTATTTTTCCAATGACTCGTTAGTTAAGCGGAGGTACTGGGTCCTCAGATAATTCTCCTTGTTAATCATTTACTAAAATGACGTAGATGAGATGAGATATTCTAACGTAGAACGTCTTTAATTTGTGAAAAAATAGGTGATTGACTTCAGACTGTTTGAGAACAGTTGACACATTCACATAAAATGATCTTTCACAGGGTCAAGAACGAGGCTGGAGTAACCGGCTAATTACTAAAATGGTCGCAAACTACCGAGCAAATAGTACACTGAGATCAATAGTCTGATGGTCAATGTGACAGTAGGACCATCACTAGCAGTCTCCTGTGAATCAATGCTATGACCAATGATACAAATATATAACACTAGATGGAGCACCTGGGGATGCTCGGGGTCTCTCTCTGATCATCCATCTGTCTGCCAGTCTGTTTGTCTCTATCTCCCTCTCTCCAATTATGTCTCTCTCTCACTAACCTCTCTCCCTTCTTCCAACCCTTTCTATTTCTATTTATAGGGCGCTCGTTTGTGACCGAATCGAACCGATGCCATTATATCTCCCACACCGCCATTCCCTTCCTATCTCCCCCACACATACCCTCCCAAGTAACTCCCCAGTAAGCAACCTACCGTTCTCACACACACATCTCTGCCCATGTGCACCCCAGCTCACGGTCTCCACCCCACATACACCCATCCGGTCTCTCCAAACTGCTCGCCCTCTCAATAAAGCCCAAACAACATATCTCTTACCACCTCACTGTAACAATTTATAATTATTCACATTCTTCATCATTGCAAAATTCTAGACGTCGTCCCTGCTTCGTCCTCAACACCCCTTCCAGTCTTTCCATGATCCACCCTCCCTGTCCCCATCTCCTCCCCAGTCCCGTCCACTAACACACCCTGCCTGCCTCCCACATTCTCACCTTGCCTGTCTTTCACACTGCTTGTCCCCCAAGAGTAGTAGTATCAGTGATTTATAACCCACCACCAAACGACATAAGACCCAGGCAAGAGTATGACAACAACAACATGGCAGTTAACACTATAATTGAGAGGGCAGCCGCTGCTGCCTGTAGAAATCGATCCCATCTGCTCATTATGGAGGACTTCGACCACAAAAATATAGACCGGGAGAACAAGGAACCGTACGGAGGTGAGGAAACATGGAGAGTTAAACTATTAGAGGTGCAACAAAAAACGTTCTATACCAGCATGTCAGGGACCCCCACAAGAATGAAGAGACAACGATGAACTAGCGAGACTCAACCTAGTCTTCACTCTTAAAGACTCCGACGGAAGAGAAATCGGTAACGAAGGCCCAGTAGGAACAAGCGATCAAAGTGTACTGACTTTTGAGTATCTGGTAGAAGAAGGCTAAAATGCTCAAGGAAGGACCTGAAAACAAAATACTAGCAATCCGAAAGGAGAATCTAAGTGGCGATAAAAAAAAAATCCTAACAGATATAACTTGGGAAACCGAGCTCAGCACACAGTACAAAGATCCTAGACATGATGGAATACATCACGCAGAAGTGTAAGGGGGCAGAAGACAAGGCTATCCTAGTCCAAAATGATAAAACGAAATGCAGATGACAAACCCATAAATTAAGAGAGATGTAACCTAGGAAAGCAACCAAGTACAGGGAGAAACTATAGAAATAACAGAACACTTGAGAACAGAGAAAGATACCAGAGTGCCAGGAATGAATACGTCAGGGTGAGAAGAAAGGCAGAAGGGCATTACGAAATTGACATAGCAAGCATGGCAAAGACTCAACCTAAATAGCATTATAGCCACATCAGGAGAAAGAAACCGTGAAGAAACAGGTAATGAAACTGAGGAAAGGGGCAGTCAGATTCACTACAAACGACAAGTGCGAGGAATTCAATACGAAATACCAGGAAGCCATCACATTAGAGCAAGGAAAAGTTCCAGAAATAACAGATGGAATAGTTAACCAGGCACGCTAGAAGAATTTGGGATTACCAGTGGGGAGGAAAGGAAGCTTTTCTAGAGTTGGGTGTAACAAAGGCTGTAGGCCCAGATGGAATTTCACCATGGATAGTAATGGAAGGAATAGAAGCAATGAGCCTGCCATTCTCCATGGTGTATAACAAATCAATGGTAACAGGTGAACTGGCAAAAATTTGGATGACGGCTAATGTAGTCCCAATATTCAAGAAGGGGAATAGGCAAGAGGCACTGAACTACAGGCCAGTGTCCCTAAATTGCATACTTTGCAAGTTAATGGAGACGATTGGGCGATAAAAAGCTAGTGGAACATCAGGAGCGAAAGAACTTTGAAACACAACATCAGCATGGGTTCAGGGATGGCAAGTAATGCTTCACATAATTAATTAAATTTTACAACCTGGCAACAAAAATCAGGCAAGAAAGAGAGGGGTGGGCAGACTGCATATTTTTTGATTGCCAGAAAGCCTTTGATACAGTACCACACAAGAGGCTAGAGCACATGCTGAGGACGCGGGCAGGAGTGAAAGGGAAGGTACTCCATTGGATAAAGGAGTACCTAAGTAACAGAAGACAGCAAGTTACTGTGAGGGGTGAGGTCTCAGATTGGCGAGGCGTCACCAGTGAAGTCCCGCAGGGTGCAGTCCTTGGACCTATACTGTTTCTGATATATATAAATGATCTCCCAGAGGGTCTAGACTCGTTCCTCGCATTGTTTGCTGGTGATGCAAAAATTATGAGGAGGATTAAGGCAGAGGAAGAAAGTGTGAGACTACAAGATGACCTAGACAACTGAATGAATGGTCCAACAAATGGCTACTAAAGTTCAACCCAAATAATTGTAAGGTAATGAAACTAGTCGGTAGAAACCGGAGGCAAGACACAGGATACCGAATGGGAAATTAAGTCCTTAACGAAACGGATAGAGAGAAAGATCTAGGAGTTGATATAACGCCAAACCTGTCCCCCGAAGCCCACATCAAAAGAGTAACATCGGCGGCGTATGCAAGGCTGGCTAACATCAGAACTGCCTTCAGGAATCTGTGTAAGGAATCATTCAGAACCTTGTTTGTCACATATGTAAGACGAATCTTGGAGTAAGCGGCCCCAGTGTGGAGCCTGTACCTTGTCAAGCATAGGACTAAGCTGGAGAAAGTTCAGAAGTATGCCACTAGGCTAATCCCAGAACTAAGAGGCCTGAGTTACGAGGAAAGCCTGCATGAATTGTCCCTCCTGACATCGCTGGAAGACAATAGAGCTCGGGGGAGACATGATCACTACCTACGAAATTCTCAGAGGAATTGACAGGGTAAATACAGATAAACTTTTTAACACTGGTGGTACACGAACAAGGGGACACAGATGGAAACTAATACCCAAATAAGCCACAGGGACGTTAGAAAGAACTTTTTCAGTGTCAGAGTAGTTAACTGATGGAATGCATTAGGCAGTGATGTGGTGGAGGCAGACTCCATACACAGTTCAATTATTGGTATGATAGAGCCCAGTAGGCTCAGGAATCTGTACTCCAGTTTATTGACAGGTGAGAGGTGGGACCAAAGAGCTAGAGCTCAACTCCCGCAAGCACAACTCGGTGAGTACAGATAGGTGAGTACACTCTATCCCTCTCTGTCTCCCACACACACACACACCATCGTTGGCCTGTCTCACAACTGTAATTATTTTCACAGTAAACCTGAAACATCTTCACAAACACACACATATACCCACCTCAACTTACACACCCTCACCATTACCTACTCGCTACATATTCCACTATCATTATAACCAATTTCATTTCACATTACCATGATCACTGTCAGCAAAGGGTTGTGCCCAGAACGCAAGTCTATCAAAACATCCGGTTTGCATATCAGTAAATGAGTACATGGATGTTTAATCGGATGATAAACTCTACGGACATTCGTTTTCACATTTGATATCCAGCGACTTGGAGCAGCTGGTGTGGAGGCTGAACCCTTGCCTTCATGGTGGACATGACCACCCACCTCGACCACCCTCTGACACTGCATGAAATCCCCCTGCAACATTGCATGGAGTTATCCCCATGTAACGGTGCATGAGGTTATCCCCTTGCAACGGTGCATGAGGTTATCCCCTTGCAACGGTGCATGAGGTTATCCCCTTGCAACGGTGCATGAGGTTATCCCCTTGCAACATTGCATGGAGTTATCCCCTAGTAACGGTGCATGAGGTTATCCCCTAGTAACGGTGCATGAGGTTATCCCCTAGTAACGGTGCATGACGTTATCCCCTAGTAACGGTGCATGAGGTTATCCCCTAGTAACGGTGCATGAGGTTTTCTTCAAGTAACTCGTTTCCAAGCTTAGACAACAAACATTATTTACTATAGATATGTTGTGTGTTACCAGCCTCCCAGACCTGTGTCTGTCTGTGTGGCTCTGTGCTGTCTGTCTGCCTGTTTGTCTGCCTCTGTCTGTCTGCCTGTTTGTCTGCCTCTGTCTGTCTGCCTGTTATGTCTGCCTCTGTCTGTCTGCCTGTTATGTCTGCCTCTGTCTGTCTTCCTGTTATGTCTGCCTCTGTCTGTCTGCCTGTTATGTCTGCCTCTGTCTGTCTGCCTGTTATGTCTGCCTCTGTCTGTCTGCCGGTTATGTCTGCCTCTGTCTGCCTGTTATGTCTGCCTCTGTCTGTCTTCCTGTTATGTCTGCCTCTGTCTCTCTGCCTGTTATGTCTGCCTCTGTCTGCCTGTTATGTCTGCCTCTGCCCGCCAAACACACACCGAAACTACGACGTTGGTACAACGTTCGAACAAGTTTTAACACCTCCTAACCAGTTATAACAACCAATATACCATGTTGTAACAACGTTCTAATACGTCATAAACACGTTAAGCCAAGATGTAACAACTTTATTACAAGTTGTAATAAGCGGAAAATAGAGACAGTTACGGTTTGTGTTTCCAGGGTGTCTGTCTGCCTGTTATGTCTGCCTCTGTCTGTCTGCCTGTTATGTCTGCCTCTGTCTGTCTTCCTGTTATGTCTGCCTCTGTCTGTCTGCCTGTTATGTCTGCCTCTGTCTGTCTGCCTGTTATGTCTGCCTCTGTCTGTCTGCCTGTTATGTCTGCCTCTGTCTGTCTGCCGGTTATGTCTGCCTCTATCTGTCTGCCTGTTATGTCTGTCTCTGTCTGTCTGCCTGTTATGTCTGCCTTTGTCTGTCTGCCTGTTATGTCTGCCTCTGTCTGTCTGCCTGTTATGTCTGCCTCTGTCTGTCTGCCTGTAATGTCTGCCTCTGTCTGTCTGCCTGTTACGTCTGCCTCTCTCTGCCTGTCTGTTATGTCTGTCTCTCTCTGCCTGTCTGTTACGTCTGCCTCTCTCTGCCTGTCTGTTATGTCTGCCTCTGAATTTAATTCCTGTCTGCCGCCTGTATGTTTGTTTGTCTCTCCCTTTCTGTCTACCTCTCCTTCCCATTCTTAGTCTCTTCTTCTGTTCTCTCTAGCGCCAATTATCTCACATTCCCTCCCTCTTTCCCGTTCTCTCCCCATTCTCTGTTTCTCCCTCCGTTCTCTCCAACTTCTATTCTTTCCCCGTTTCTCTTTCCTTCTCCTTTTTTTCTCTATCCCTCGAGTTCATTCTTCTGTCCTTTATTCTTTCTCGCCTCCCTCTCGTTCTCTCTCCCTTTTTCTTCCCATTCTCCCTCTCTCATTCACACTCCCCACCCTCGGTCTCTCTCTCTCTCTCTCTCTCTCTCTCTCTCTCTCTCTCTCTCTCTCTCTCTCTCTCTCTCTCTCTCTCTGACCCTTATTCTTGATCTTATTCGTTCTCTTTTCCACGCTTTATCTTTCGCTCCTTTTCTCACTCCTTCCCTCCCTCGCTGTCTCTCTCTCTCCCCATCTTCTTTTTTCTCTCCGTACCTTTATCGATACCTTCCTTTTGTTCTCTCTCTCCCTCCTTCCCTTTTGTTCTATCTACCTCATTCCCTTCTGTTCTATCGTACTCCCATTTTCTCTCTCACTATGTCTCTCTTTCCCTTCTTCCCTCTCTTTCTCCCTCTCGTTCTCTCCCCCTCCTGTTCTCTCTTGATCCCTCCCTTACAATCTCTCCTCTTCACATTTTCTCTTTCTTCCGTTCTCACTTCCTCCATCGCATTGCAGTTTTCTTTTCCTTCCCATTTAGTGTGTGAACGTTCAGTCAACGTTAAATCAAACCTCCTCCTCTCATTCTTCATATGGTTGTTGATTTGTGGAACCAATTACCGCGTAACGTGGTGGAGGTGGGGTCCCTCGATTGTTTCAAGCGTAGGTTGGACTTGTATATGAGTGGGATTGGGTGGTTATAAATAGGAGCTGCCTCGTATGGGCCAATAGGCCTTCTGCAGTTACCTTTGTTCTGATGTTCTTCTTATAGCTGTCATTTGCAGCTACAGTTGCCTCCAATACTACTTAAGGAGGTGCATTGGGATCGGTCCCAACATCCCCATGACACGCCATGCAATTACAAATCACGATGAACATTTCTGCACGGCTTGCCCTAGGCGTCTGACCACTGTCACGTGGGGGTGGGCGGTCCGGGGCTCTGCTAACACTCGGCTGCTAGGGGCTCAAAGGCCCAAATACTCAGCCCCTCCGACTCCCTGGATTCACCGGAGTCTCCTTGGTCACACAAGAGAGGACCAACAATGCCCACCTCCGCAGGTCTTTGCTTCCACCACAAAGGGGTGCCACTGATTCACCCTGGAAGCCCTTCAGTCAGACACGGGGAAACTGCTGTTAACAGTTCCGGCCTAGACCCGTGGGGGAGTGAAGGAAGACTCAGGCTTACCTATAACCATAACCTCCCTGAGTCTTGCCTGCCAGACAAAAAAAGTTTGCAGGAACTCCTTTCCCGCCTGTCTTCTCTATCTTCCTCTTAGCAAGGTCGCCAGCTGGGTTATTGTATCTGCATCCCAGCAATGCAGTTCAGTGGGTGTATTATATATTATTTGTAGCCAGAAATGTATGCTCATAGAGAATTATCATAAAATGGAGGCACACTCAAACACAGTAATAAAATGTGTGGATTTACTGATGCAAATTACATGAACGCACACACACAATCACAAGTAATACATGAATATGGAATATGGATAATGAGCCTGGAGATCGTCAGCCTCTTCTTCCACGACCATCCAACACTCCTTCTACTGGGCAGGAAGACAGGAGTCTCACACTCTCACAGGAGGGCCTCTTCACCACGTCGGCACCTCTTCTTCACTGTCCTGCCATCCATACACACTGTCCTCTCTGACAGTCCTGGACACAAGCTGCCTTGCAGCCTATTCTACTATTAAAGTAATAAAGTCTTGCTGCCACATACACAAGTAAATATTGTGGCCTAACTAGCCTACTCATACAAGGGGTAATGGGAGGGAAAAATGATCTACCTTACACTCCTGGCTCACGACGCCTGTCCCTCGATGGTGTGAGGTTCCCACGCTTCCTTGGGTCGATCCTCGACGATCCAGGGCGTTCCACAGGTCCTCAGGTGTCGTGAAGCCTTCGCGTCGTCGCCGTTCCAATCCCTGAGACTCAGCTGCCCCAATCCTGGTTCATCGATGGGCGCTGAGCTAATCACTATTTTTCCCCACACTCGCCTCTCCCACAGGGCGTCGCTCCTTGTCCTAGGCACGGTGTCGTCCTTCCAAGATTCTCAGTGGATGTGACCCCAGTCACAGCTAGCTTGCTCGCCCACCTTCCAGACCTCAACGTCCAGCCAGCGGCGCCGCCCAGCGTCGTCGCCGACTATTTTCCAAGTTTGGGCACTTCTCTGCTCACTGAACTTGGTTCCTCTTTTGCTTCCCAGAAGCGCAGGGTCTCCAATAACTGTGATGGCTGCGACAGCCAGCTCAATCCACTGAACAAGGCTTGCAGAGCCTCCAATCCCTGAGAGCAGACCGAGGCGCGTCCTGTCGCTTCCACGGTCAGTACAACTCTGACGTTGGCGCCGCCCGGGGCACTCGGTGACGTCATGGCGGGCCCTGATTTGTCGCCCGCGACCTACGTCGGCCAATCCGCGATCGGCTTGTCTCCCTTCCAAAAGGTCATATCTGCCGTAGGGGATACTGTTTCATTTTATAACAGGGCGCCAATTTTCCTTTATTTACAACTTATAATATAACCTCCTTCCATTAAATGGCAGCCGGTCTGGTCGCCACATATGTCATTAGACTCCCTGAACCTCAGAGAATCAGTAGGGAGAGCTGATATGACTCTTTAAGCCGGCAAACGAAAGAAATAGGAGAGGGCACCGTAACATACCCCTCCCCTTAAAATAAGAGTCATATCGGAAGAGCAGCACTCAAGAGGGCCATCTATACTCTTGCTCCCTCCGTTCCTGAAGTGTCACTCCTCCAGTTGGTGACGTGGCTCGTACCACCTTGCCAGTCACTTGCCTCATTGTATCTCCACCTCGCATAGTACCGGGTGTGATGGGTGTTCCCTGAACACCTACAAGAAATCCTCTCTCCGTGGCTACAAGTGTACTCCCACGGCTCGTTACCACTGTAAGATTCAGTGCATGCGGCGCCTCCACCGCGTCGTGCACTCCGAGATAGTCTTGCATTTCCACTGCGTCCTACAGGTACTCCATGTTTCCTCTCATGATCTCCTCTTCGCCAATCTTCTCTCTTCTCGGTTCCTCTTCTCCCGTAGGTGCGTTGTCTCCTCACAGTGGCACTTGTAACCTGTACTCCATCCAGCAGCTTCCTCTCTTCCACACTAGGCTTTTGCGATGGCCCAATGCCCCTCTGGTTAGGCTGGCGCCTACCCTGGGTGTACCTATTCTCTGCTTTCTTCGTATTGCCTTTTCTATACCACTCGCTCCTTCGTTCCCGACGAACATCTTCACTCCTCCATGAGATTCTCTTCCCTGCAGACGTCTTCTTCGGTTCGTGGTTGGGCTCATCCACCTCCCTGTGGCTCACCTCACTACGGTGGTTCATCTTGCACCTACCACTATTCATCTGGCCGGCATAGGGTGCACTGCGTCGTGGCTCCTCCACTCTGCCCCTCACTGCCGTTCGCTCATCCGCTGAGCTTACTTTATTCACGTTTCTGTATGGAGGGAGTGCGGTCTGCAGCCTCTTCACCGCCCCAGGCGTTTGTACCGCTGCTCCTCGCCACTCCTCCACACGCATCATCAGGCTTAGTCGGAGGGCTTCGTCGGGGTTTTCAACTACCTCCGACGACCTCTCTGCACTCTCGCCCTCGTTGTCGTCGTCTCTGGCGACGTTTCCCCTGGCGAAATCGGCCTCCTCACTATCATCTGGAACGACCGATACCTCACCTGGCAGGGTTGTACCGCTGCTTGCAACATAGGCACTCCTGGCCCAATCGGGTTGTATCCTGCCTCCTCCGAGGTCATTACCCAGCACCATCTGTACATGCTCTAGGGGTAACTTAGGGGCTACAGCTACTATAGCTTTCTCGACTCCGCAGTCGGCAATCAGCTGTACTTCGTGAAGTGGCAACCTGTATTCCTCCCCCACACTGCGTATCCTCACCACTCCCACAGGTGAATCATTAAATTCCTTGGGGAGAATACTCCTGGTCACCATACTTATGTCAGCACCCGTATCTCGAAGCACGGCAACCTCCACTGGGTCTGACTTTCCAAACTTCACGTTGGCCTCGAAAACGAAGGGATGTTCACCCAACTTCATTTCCCAACCATTCACGTTGGGTTCACTATAATATGGGGTGTGAACAAACACTCTCTCCTCTTCCAACATTAATCCTACGTTCCTTTGGTGCTCCTCACACTCGCGGGCATAATGTCCTCTCACACCACAGTTGTAGCATCGGCCACCTCCCCTGGGCGACCACTCGCTAGTCACTCTGGCGGTACCACTCGCGGACGTCCCCTGGGTCCTCCTTGGACTCCTTGTCATCGTATCCGGGACTGCAGCACTTGCTCCCGAGTTAGGTCCACTGCTCACAGCTTGGGGCTTCCTCCCCGCGTCTCTTGAGCTCTTGAACCACGTTACTTCATCGGGCACACTACTCTTGGGAGAGTCCCCACCCGTCCTCGCTCCTCCTGGACTCCTAAGGTTCCCTCCCGACCTGGGGTAAGGCGAGTGTCTGGGCGGCCCCTCCCTCCTGATATGTAGTGCCTCCTCCAGCATGTCGGCTCGATCCGCTGCAGCCTTCAGGTCCTTAATACCTGCTTCTCTCAACCTTACTTGCAACTCAGGATGGAGCACTGACATAAACTTCTCCATCACTATCAGTCGTTTGATATCATCCACCGACTCCGCTTCCTCCGCCTTCAACCATCGTAGGAATTTCCGTTCCATATCCCTGGCGGTCTCGGCGTAAGTCTTTCCCGACGCTCTTGTACACTCTCTGAACCGCTTCCGGTACATCTCCGGAGTCAGCCGGAATGAATGGAGAACCGCATTCTTAATCGCGTCATAACTAGTACACTCCTCTAGGTCCAGCATGTTATAGGCTTCCCGGGCCTCACCAGTCAACCTGCCCTGGACCAGAGCAGCCCAATCATCTTCCGGCCACTCCTTCAGAGTTGCTATCCGTTCAAAGTGTTCGAAGAACGCCTCAGCTTCTTGTGGTTCGAACGTAGGTAAGTCACGTTCCCTTACCTTGAGGTCATCCCGCCATGCAGGTAGTGAGGGCAGACCACGGTCAATGCGACACAATTCGACTTCTTTCTTCGCCTTTATCTCCTCCAGTCGCAGTTGTCTCTCTCCTTCTTCTCGCTGCAGCCGAGCTTCTCGCTCCTCTCGCTGCAGCTCAGCCGCATGTTCCTCTCGCTGCAGCTCAGCCGCACGTTCCTCTCGCTGCAGCTCAGCCGCACGTTCCTCTCGCTGCATTTGCGCTTCTCTCTCCTCTCGTCGCAGCTGGGCTTCCAGTTGCATCTTCATTATTTCCAGCTGCAGGCTCCTCTTACTACAGCTGGACCTTCCACTGCTCCCATGTTCACTGTGAATTCTCTCCACACTGGTAGGCGCTTGGGGAGGCCCTAGTCGGGACGGTTCACCTTGCGATGGCTCTCCTCGAGACGGCTCCTCTTGAGATGGCTCCTCTCCCGTCGCTTCCTCTCGAGCTGTGAGCTGTGCCATGATCTCTATCCTTCGCTCTGCTACCTTAGTCGTCCTCAACCTGATCCCAAAGTGGTTTGCCACTTGTTGGAGCTGGGCCTTGGTACACTCCTCCAAAATTCTCTCGTCCCTTGTGTCAATAAATTTCTTTACTTTGTCCTCCTCCATCTCTATATCATTGAGCATACACGACAGCACAGGCAAGTTAGTAGGCACTAATTTCACCGTTTCAGTCCCTTAGCTGGTTGAGTAACAGTACCACCGAATTCACTGGCCACACTGTATTAGTACCCTGGCAACACTTGTCTTGAAATTTGGTCCACACTGTAGCTTGATCCACGCTTCCTGGCGAGGTTCCCAGTTTTTGGCTACTGGGGTTCGAATCCTGGCGAGGTCGCCAGTTCTCTTGTCACGTGGGGGTGGGCGGTCCGGGGCTCTGCTAACACTCGGCTGCTAGGGGCTCAAAGGCCCAAATACTCAGCCCCTCCGACTCCCTGGATTCACCGGAGTCTCCTTGGTCACACAAGAGAGGACCAACAATGCCCACCTCCGCAGGTCTTTGCTTCCACCACAAAGGGGTGCCACTGATTCACCCTGGAAGCCCTTCAGTCAGACACGGGGAAACTGCTGTTAACAGTTCCGGCCTAGACCCGTGTGGGAGTGAAGGAAGACTCAGGCTTACCTATAACCATAACCTCCCTGAGTCTTGCCTGCCAGACAAAAAAAAGTTTGCAGGAACTCCTTTCCCGCCTGTCTTCTCTATCTTCCTCTTAGCAAGGTCGCCAGCTGGGTTATTGTATCTGCATCCCAGCAATGCAGTTCAGTGGGTGTATTATATATTATTTGTAGCCAGAAATGTATGCTCATAGAGAATTATCATAAAATGGAGGCACACTCAAACACAGTAATAAAATGTGTGGATTTACTGATGCAAATTACATGAACGCACACACACAATCACAAGTAATACATGAATATGGAATATGGATAATGAGCCTGGAGATCGTCAGCCTCTTCTTCCACGACCATCCAACACTCCTTCTACTGGGCAGGAAGACAGGAGTCTCACACTCTCACAGGAGGGCCTCTTCACCACGTCGGCACCTCTTCTTCACTGTCCTGCCATCCATACACACTGTCCTCTCTGACAGTCCTGGACACAAGCTGCCTTGCAGCCTATTCTACTATTAAAGTAATAAAGTCTTGCTGCCACATACACAAGTAAATATTGTGGCCTAACTAGCCTACTCATACAAGGGGTAATGGGAGGGAAAAATGATCTACCTTACACTCCTGGCTCACGACGCCTGTCCCTCGATGGTGTGAGGTTCCCACGCTTCCTTGGGTCGATCCTCGACGATCCAGGGCGTTCCACAGGTCCTCAGGTGTCGTGAAGCCTTCGCGTCGTCGCCGTTCCAATCCCTGAGATTCAGCTGCCCCAATCCTGGTTCATCGATGGGCGCTGAGCTAATCACTATTTTTCCCCACACTCGCCTCTCCCACAGGGCGTCGCTCCTTGTCCTAGGCACGGTGTCGTCCTTCCAAGATTCTCAGTGGATGTGACCCCAGTCACAGCTAGCTTGCTCGCCCACCTTCCAGACCTCAACGTCCAGCCAGCGGCGCCGCCCAGCGTCGTCGCCGACTATTTTCCAAGTTTGGGCACTTCTCTGCTCACTGAACTTGGTTCCTCTTTTGCTTCCCAGAAGCGCAGGGTCTCCAATAACTGTGATGGCTGCGACAGCCAGCTCAATCCACTGAACAAGGCTTGCAGAGCCTCCAATCCCTGAGAGCAGACCGAGGCGCGTCCTGTCGCTTCCACGGTCAGTACAACTCTGACGTTGGCGCCGCCCGGGGCACTCGGTGACGTCATGGCGGGCCCTGATTTGTCGCCCGCGACCTACGTCGGCCAATCCGCGATCGGCTTGTCTCCCTTCCAAAAGGTCATATCTGCCGTAGGGGATACTGTTTCATTTTATAACAGGGCGCCAATTTTCCTTTATTTACAACTTATAATATAACCTCCTTCCATTAAATGGCAGCCGGTCTGGTCGCCACATATGTCATTAGACTCCCTGAACCTCAGAGAATCAGTAGGGAGAGCTGATATGACTCTTTAAGCCGGCAAACGAAAGAAATAGGAGAGGGCACCGTAACACCACCAACCTTGGGCGGAATGACAAACAGAAAGACATTCTGTCTGCTAAATACTGATAAGGCTTCCTGTTCTATGTTCTGTCAACTTCCTCCTCCAGATAATGGGAGCGATTACAGAACAACTAATGATTTCCTGTGTGTATATTAGAAGCTCACACAACTACCAGTTCTTCTCTTGGGCAATGCCTCGTTAAACTGATTTTTACCTAACGCAATTTTTAGCTAATAGGTAAAAAATTGAGTGAAACTAAGCATTGATCAAGCCATGAAGCGGAAGTTATGTGTCAGTTATGTAGTTATATTTTTACACGCAAAGGAGACCAATGGTTGAACATTGACAGAACACGAGTCAGTGTTTATATGACCGAGTATTACAATAATACAGAGTGGGTATACAACACTTTTTGTTATTCCATTGTCTGAGGAGATATAGTGATTGTCTGGCTTGCCGACTCTAGAACACACAACATATAATTGTCCATGTGAGAAACAATCCGTGTCTAGATGTAAACCACGCAATTCTAATGATTAGCCCTGAGCTTTGTTGATGGTGATTGCAAACGACAATCGAATTGGAAATTACAATCTCTTAAATAGAAATGGCAAATCTGTTGGAATCATAGGAATGTGAGGAATGAAGACATCTTCACCTTTGTAAGGTCCTGTCAAGATTGTTGCTTCTACGACGTTCCTGATTATTTTTTTTTTACTGCAAGCCTCGTGCCGTTGCAAAGCTTTGGCTGGTTAATATTTCGCAACACGATAATTGGCACGCAGATTTTCAGTTTCAGTTGTACGTGAGGTGGTATCCCTGGCAGATCGACTGAATGAAAAAATTCTGTTGGATAATTAACCGCGTCATCTGCTTCCACAACAGTGTCGACGGAGTTGTATGTGACTGCCTCGCTTTGAATGTTAGACTGAATAATATGTTACGTTCGTAAACGTCTTTGTTCTCGGCCGCAAAAACAGCTTGTTCACTAAGCCAATCGTGATTCTTATAATTGGTTTGAATGTTGGCAAATACTTTTTCAACCAATTCTTCTTTTGACGTCACTAAATTACAAAAGTTATGAGACAGCAATCAACCAATTATGAGACCCACGTACAGACTGGCGAAGCGACTCAAAGACCTGCTGACTCCTTATGTCCCTTGGGCCTTCAGCCTGAAGTCTCCAAAGGAATTTGTTGACTTACTGCTGGGCACACGGGCCACAGGGATAAGAGCCTCGTTGGACGTAGAATCACTGTTCACCAACGTACCTGTGGACGAGACAATCGGCATGATAGCCGAGAGAGTGTATCGTGATCCAGCCTGTACTCCTCTTGACATACCAGAAAATATTCTAAGGAAACTACTCCAAGCTTGTACTAAAGAGGCACCCTTCTTGAGCCCGGATGGGCACGTGTATAAGCAAGTAGATGGGGTCGCCATGGGTTCTCCCCTAGGTGTCCTGTTTGCAAACTTCTACATGGGTACCATCGAGCAAAAACGTCTTAGTCGACATGAACTTGAAACCAGCCATATACTGCAGGTATGTTGACGACATTTTTACACAGGTACCTGATGTCAGACATCTGCAGGAGCTGAAGGAGGCATTTGAGCAGAGTTCCGTGCTGCGTTTCACTTACGAGATGGAAAAGGATGGGAAGCTGCCCTTTCTAGATGTAACAGTCATGGAAAAGAGCGGAGGTTTCCACACTGCAGTCTACACTAAGGAAACGAACATAGGAATGTGCCTAAATGCCAACAGCGACTGCCCAGACAGGTACAAGAGGAGTGTTGTTAACGCTTATGTCGATCGTGCTCTCAGCCAAAGCTCAGAATGGAAGCAAGTCGACGAAGAACTCTGTAGGGTAAGGCAGGTAATAGTCAACAACGGCTTCTCCAATGGTTTCGTCGAAGACATCATAAGAAGGAAAGTGAAACGCCATGCAACCTCTGAATAAACAACTAACACAACACCTATACCCCCTATTAGACTATTCTACAGGAACTTCTTTTCCACAGCTCATAAAACGGAGGAAAGGGTCCTGAAAGATATTGTTAATAGAAACGTTATCCCTACAGACAAAAATCAGAGGATACATCTGACGATTTACTATAAAACCAGAAAAACGGCCAGCCTACTCATGAGAAACTCTCCAGACACAAAGCAAAATGCTTTAAAAGAGACCAACGTCGTCTATGCCTTCAAATGCCCTCTTGGGGACTGTAAGCTCCAAAAAACCCAGTATATAGGTGTGACGATAATCTCCTTCAAGAGATTGAGCCTGCTCTTCCCTCCACAATTACGTCGTTACAACTATATAAAACTACTATGGAAGAAATGTCCAACAACGACAACAACACCAGCAAGGTTTGCCAGAGAGCAAAACGTATGCAGCCAGGGACACCTGCTCAGACTCAAACCGCCAAACTACCTGTCTTACTGCTGGCTCCCCGCTGATTGGTCGCCAGTCTGGCTGCAACTGCACTCGCCCCCCCCATACTACTTGATGTCTGGGGCCGCCACGACCTCAGACCTCAGAATATTCCGTGCTTTCACAGTTAACACTTCTCCCTGCTAGATGTAAGCTTTAGCGTACGTATACTGAGAGAGGTGATAGCTTAAAGCCAATATTCCAGCACCTTTCATATACTTGTATATTGCACTTCTTGTTATTTTGTCTTAACGTAACTTTTCATTGTGTCATTTAATTATTCTTATTATTTTGATTGATTGATTTTATTATACGAATTTGTTTGACCATTTTATTCATGTTTTATTTCTTTAACGTAATTAAAATTTCATTGTTAAAATTTACTTGTGTTTTGTGTGTCTTCTCCTTACCTTACCACAGACGAAGTTCCCGATTTTCTATTTTTTTTAATACTATGTGACGAGGCCATACCCCTAGCTTTGAACAGCCGAACACCAACGCGTTACCGTCACATATTATATGGGGGCCTGTCCGGGATCTTCACTCAGGTACTGGTGCCAAGTGGTAATTTATGGTAAGCGTATTTAACTTTGTTAACGTAGCTTTTACTATTTTTCATATTCAATTTCATTTTTTATAATGTGCGGTGTATTGTGCATTACGAGAGTAATATATAGTGAAGGTGAGACAACTTTGGATTACGTGGTGACTGTAGGCCGCAGTCATACTCTTAATTGGTCATCTCTCCCTCCGTGTTATTACTCGTGTTTACCATCTTTGTCCCTTGAATATTTCTCATTTTTGACAGATCATCATATAGGTACCCTGGTACTGTGGTCTGCCCCGGGTCAAGAGTACCCAATCTTCTGCAATCTGACTGTAGGAGGACAAAGAGGGCCATAGTTCCTCTAGCTCGAACTTTAGTTGCTGAATTGGGACCTCAGCAGCAGTTCTCGTCACCAGTTGACACCTCGCACCCCTACACGTCAGTCAGAGATGATGATACATACAACGGTAGGGAATTTGCTTACTTTTTCAGAGCACAAAAGTTCGTTAATTCTGTAAGTATCATATTAAATTCAGTAGGAAAAACTTGCTTTATGTCCTATAGAGACTTGGCAAGGTATGCCTACATCCTTGGACTACCAATTTTACTTTTGAGGCAATTTACTGTTTCATTTGTTTTCGAAACTCTGTTTCATTTGTTAGTAGGATTTTCTTGCCCTTATCCTCTTACATGAGTACCGGGTACAAGATTTCCTGCGCCCTTGATTTAATTTAATCATTTAACATCTTTTACTTAACTTTAATTGTTAAAGATCTCACAGGATAGGTATCAGTTGCCACGTTGTCCTGTTTCTGACATTCACTATTGAATATTCGTGTACCTTTATTTGCTAATTTCACCATGTTTCGTCTCCAAGCTTTCCGTGCAAATCCAGCAGGTGAAATAGGGACTTTAAGTCGTGCCAAGAAGACTGAATTACAAACTCTTGCACATGAGTATCAACTAGAAGTTCCCTACCAAGCCAACAAAAATGACCTACACAACCTGTTGCTGGATTACTATTTAGAGCAAGGTAAGATAGACTCTGAAACTCATGAAACTTACTATATTGCAGAAAAAACTGACTTGGCAACGATGAAACTTAAACTAGAGCTGGCCAAGATTGAACGTGAGCAGCAAAGGGAAGCAGCTGCCATACGAAGAGAAGAACAAGAACGTGAGGCTGCCTTGAGGAAGGAAGAACAAGAACGAGAAATCACCCTCAGAGAACGTGAAACTACTTTGAGGAGAGAAGAACAAGAACGAGAAATCACCCTCAGAGAACGTGAAACTACTTTGAGGAGAGAAGAACAAGAACGCGAAGCTGCCTTGAGGAGAGAAGAACACGAACGTGAGGTCGCATTACTCCGTGAACGTGAACGAGTACAGCTTGAAACCAAACAACGCGAGTTGGAAATACAACGCGAACATGACAAGCAACAAGCGACTCTGGCTCTAGAGTGTCGTCAACGCGAAATCGCCTTGGAAACTTCACACTTCACTCAACGCCAGCAAGCTACTGCCAATCTTCCCGTCAGTTTTAATATATCACATGCAAGTAAGTTAATGCCATCCTTTGTAGAAGCAGAAGTTGATGTGTTCTTTACCACCTTTGAAACCCTTGCTAATCAACTCAGTTGGCCTGTCGACCAATGGGCCACACTTCTCAGAGTCCATCTTACAGGTAGAGAGCTGCAGTCACACTCAGTACTTTGGCGTCTGAGAATGACTACCACACTCTGAAACAAGCAGTGTTGGACGCCTACCTCCTCTCTACTGAAAGTTATAGAAGGAAATTCCGTGACCACCTGAAGGCAAGTACCACTACCTTCCTCGAGTTTGCTAACACGAAACGGAGGTATTTCATGAAATGGCTGGAAGCAGCACATGTCTCTACTTTTGCAGAACTCGTCAACCTGATGCTTGTTGAAGAATTCTTGAGACGTGTGCCGCCTCCTGTCCGCCTCTACTTAGCAGATAAAGAAGAAACCGACTACCTGAAGTGTGCTAAGTCGGCTGACACTTACAGCCTCATCCACCGGCTGACACCCGAACCATCCTCCAGTAAGAAGTCGTGGTACAGTTACGAGAAAGTGAGCCCCGATCAAGCTGGTTCGCAACTGTACTGCAAGTATTGTACACTCTATGGACATACCATAGACAAGTGTGGTAAGTCTCAATACAAGGGAACCACTGACCAACAAAAACCCAAACCAACTCCTCCTAAGTCCGGTAAGCCTGTGATGAATGTTGGAGTTAATGTTAATGATCTTTCTCTTTTCAGTAACCACCTGTATACTGGAACTGTCTCTGCCAACGGTTCAAATCCGGAGGGACGTTTCAAATTGAAGATCTTGAGGGACACAGCGGCTCTACAATCGATCATCTTGAAGTCGGCTGTGCCCAACATCACCTACACCGGAGAAACTGTCTTCATCACTGACCTCACTGCTACCACTCCATACCCTCTCGCCAGAGTCCACCTGGATTGTCCCTACGTGAACGGGGAAGTCCAAGTCGCCGTCAGGGAAAAGCCTTTTCCCATGCCTGGAGTGCAACTTCTCCTAGGCAACGACTTGGCAGAAGACCTGCAACCGACCAACCTCATCGTCATGGACAAACCCCAGGTGTGTAACTCTGTGCCAAGTAACCCTATTCTAGAGTATGTTCCAGCAGAGGTTCAAGAGAGTGATGAAGTTTCTCCTCCGGTTCTCGTGACCACCCGTGCACAAGCCGCACGTCCACAGCCAGCTGACTCTACTGCTACCGCTGTCCCTCAAGACCCTCAGAAACTACCCCCGCATCTGACCAAGTTGGAGTTCCGTAAGTTGCAGAGGGAAGATCTTACTTTAACACCATTGTTTTTCCAGGCTGAGACTCAACCCGACAGTATTCCTGGGTTCTTCCTAGAGAACGACTTGCTCTACCGCAGATATAGACCCAGTAAACTGAAGGAGGAGGACGATTGGGCCAACATCGAACAACTTGTGATTCCCACCAGCCTGCGGCCCACTATTCTACACCTGGCCCACGGAGCACTCTCCCACTACGGCTTCAACAAGACTTACCATGGAATTCGTCAAGACTACTACTGGCCAGGTATGGTAAATAACGTCAAACAGTACGTAAAACAGTGTCATACATGTCAGATGGCAGGCAAACCGAACATCTCCATTCCCAGAGCGCCACTGATTCCCATACAGGTGCCTGCGGAACCTTTCCACAGACTCATAATAGACTGTGTTGGTCCTTTACCTCGGACCAGTTCAGGTAACGCCTACATCCTAACCATCCTGTGTCCTACCACCAGATTTCCCATAGCAGTTCCAGTGAAGAACATCACGGCTGCTACGGTTATAAAACATCTATTGAAGATCTTCACTCAATACGGATTTCCCAGGGAGATTCAGAGCGACTGTGGTACCAACTTCACCAGTGATCTCTTCAAAAGGACACTGGAGGAGTTCAACATCAAACAGGTATTGTCCAGCCCCTATCATCCTGCTTCACAGGGTTCTCTTGAACGATGTCATCAGACCATCAAAGCACTCTTGAAAAAGTTTTGTAGTGAAACCTCTAAGGATTGGGATAAGCAGATTGACCTTATAATGTGTATTTTCAGAAGTCTCCCCAATGAGTCCCTAGGAGTATCTCCTTATGAGATGCTCTACGGCCGTAAGTGCCGTACTCCCCTTAAGGCTTTCAAAGACTCTCTCAGAGATGTCACCTTCAGTGAGCATCAGAATGTGCCCCAGTTTCTTCAAAACCTTCAACACATTCTAGAGAGAGTCCACCGTTTTGCCCATGATAATCTATTGAAAGCCCAGGAGAGAATGAAGACTCATTACGACCAGACCAGCAAAGTAAGAAAATTCAAGCCGGGAGACTTCGTCCTTGCATATTTCCCTATCCCAGGTTCACCTTTACAAAACAGGTTTTCAGGACCCTACTGCGTCAAAGAGTGCAGGAATAATAACAACTACGTAATAGAGACTCCAGATAGGCGGCGGAAGACCCAGCTGTGCCACGTCAACCTCCTGAAGCAATATAATGGTGCTTCTCCCACTGTTCTAATTAACTATTCCACCTTCACAGAACCCTACATCCACAGTGAGACCTTCCCAGCTTCTCCTCCCGAAAGCACTGACAAGGAGTCAGCGCTTTCTAATTCCGAAATCCTTAATGATCTTCCCAAATGCTTTCAGGATAATAATCGTGCTCCTTTGCCCTATTCTAATTCCACTCCCACCTCGTCAGATAAGCCCTTCATCCTCCATGTCGACGCCAGTGGTACCGACGTTGGTGGTGTCGCGATGCAACAACGAGGCGAGGAGAATACACCTGTCAGCGACTACTGCTACAAGGAACTACGGAACAATTGGGAAGGAGCTACTCTTCCTCATCCTGAAGCTTCAGCACTTCACTCCACACCTGAAAAGTGCTCGGTCCACCATCAACATGGACCACACCACCCTACACCTCCTGCAGCACGCCCACTTCTCATCTCAACGTCTTCTACTATGGGCTTGCTAACTGCAGAAATTCAACCTGGAGACACGCTATACCAAGAGTCTGACAACATCTTAGCCCATGATCTCTCCAGAGTTTATGAAGTAGAAGCGACTAGATCTAATACTCCACCACATAACGACGTACTTCTTCCAGAACCGCAGGCTTCGGGGGAGAGTTGTGACGATAATCTCCTTCAAGAGATTGAGCCTGCTCTTCCCTCCACAATTACGTCGTTACAACTATATAAAACTACTATGGAAGAAATGTCCAACAACGACAACAACACCAGCAAGGTTTGCCAGAGAGCAAAACGTATGCAGCCAGGGACACCTGCTCAGACTCAAACCGCCAAACTACCTGTCTTACTGCCGGCTCCCCGCTGATTGGTCGCCGGTCTGGCTGCAACTGCACTCGCCCCCCCCATACTACTTGAAGTCTGGGGCCGCCACGACCTCAGACCTCAGAATATTCCGTGCTTTCACAGTTAACACTTCTCCCTGCTAGACGTAAGCTTTAGCGTACGTATACTGAGAGAGGTGATAGCTTAAAGCCAATATTCCAGCACCTTTCATATACTTGTATATTGCACTTCTTGTTATTTTGTCTTAACGTAACTTTTCATTGTGTCATTTAATTATTCTTATTATTTTGATTGATTGATTTTATTATACGAATTTGTTTGACCATTTTATTCATGTTTTATTTCTTTAACGTAATTAAAATTTCATTGTTAAAATTTACTTGTGTTTTGTGTGTCTTCTCCTTACCTTACCACAGACGAAGTTCCCGATTTTCTATTTTTTTTAATACTATGTGACGAGGCCATACCCCTAGCTTTGAACAGCCGAACACCAACGCGTTACCGTCACAATAGGCAAGACAACAACATCTCTTTCTAGGCGTTTAACGATGCATAAGCAACAGGGCTCCATTAAGGAACATATAATCTCTTCCCACAACCAAACCATCGCCAGAGAAATCCTAGTAAACAACACAGAAATCATCGATAGATACAGCGATAGCAGACGGCTTGACGTTTGCGAGGCACTACACATTAAAAAGTCAACACCAGCAATCAACAGCCAATTAATGCACAACTATATTCTACCCACCTCAAGACTCCGCTCCAATATAGAAGCATCAAGAAAGATGGACCAATAGGCTTTCTACAATCACTTCCATTCAATACCCATTGTTTCATGTTCTGTCTTGTGTTGATGAATTTAATACCCTATTAATACCACCTCACCCCATCCACCTCACTCAAATGTAGATATAAACAAATCGGAGATGTGTAAGTTCTATTCAGTTGTGTATGTGTAAACTAAAGTCTTTGAAAATGTAATAAGTTTTACGAAACGCGCTCAAGTGTCGTGTCAGACTAGAAATAAAAAAGAATTTTGGAGAATTGATTTTTGAATTACCCCCAGCAGGGAAAAGAAATGTACGAAAGATTGAGAAAATTCGTGTTAGAATTATTAATCTTACTTTTTCGGTCATATTTAATAATATATGTCTACAGGACAGACTGCTACCAAAATATACTAATATATATATATATATATATATATATATATATATATATATATATATATATATATATATATATATATATATATATATATATATCTATATATATATATATATATATATATATATATGGCACAACTCTCCTAAACACGAGAGTTAAGTATACAACTTTAGAACACTTTCCCACCAGGAGACTCGAACCCTAGCCAGCACAGAAGCCTTCCAGCAACTGGCATAACAGGTACGCCTTAACCCACTCCACCACCTGCTCAGACCCTTAAAAGAGATGGTAATTTCGGAGTATTTAAATACCCCAAAGATCAACACCTCCCAAGAGCACCAGAGCAAGTGAGGGGTCATTTATACGTTAATTTCATCAAGTCCCTGTTAATATGGGAAGACACAGTGTCTCTGCTTAAGGCACAACTCTCCTAAACACGAGAGTTAAGTATACAACTTTAGAACACTTTCCCACCAGGAGACTCGAACCCTAGCCAGCACAGAAGCCTTCCAGCAACTGGCATAACAGGTACGCCTTAACCCGCTCCACCACCTGCTCAGACCCTTAAAAGAGATGGTAATTTCGGAGTATTTAAATACCCCAAAGATCAACACCTCCCAAGAGCACCAGAGCAAGTGAGGGGTCATTTATACGTTAATTTCATCAAGTCCCTGTTAATATGGGAAGACACAGTGTCTCTGCTTAAGGCACAACTCTCCTAAACACGAGAGTTAAGAATACAACTTTAGAACACTTTCCATCTCTTTTATTAATTACCATCTCTTTTAAGGGTCTGAGCAGGTGTGGAGCGGGTTAAGGCGTACCTGTTATGCCAGTTGCTGGAAGGCTTCTGTGCTGGCTAGGGTTCGAGTCTCCTGGTGGGAAAGTGTTCTAAAGTTGTATACTTAACTCTCGTGTTTAGGAGAGTTGTGCCTTAAGCAGAGACACTGTGTCTTCCCATATTAACAGGGACTTGATGAAATTAACGTATAAATGACCCCTCAGTTGCTCTGGTGCTCTTGGGAGGTGTTGATCTTTGGGGTATTTAAATACTCCGAAATTACCATCTCTTTTAAGGGTCTGAGCAGGTGGTGGAGCGGGTTAAGGCGTACCTGTTATGCCAGTTGCTGGAAGGCTTCTGTGCTGGCTAGGGTTCTAGTCTCCTGGTGGGAAAGTGTTTTAAAGTTGTATACTTAACTCTCGTGTTTAGGAGAGTTGTGCCTTAAGCAGAGATACTGTGTCTTCCCATATTAACAGGGACTTGATGAAATTAACGTATAAATGACCCTTCACTTGCTCTGGTGCTCTTGGGAGGTGTTGATCTTTGGGGTATTTAAATACTCTGAAATTACCATCTCTTTTAAGGGTCTGAGCAGGTGGTGGAGCGGGTTAAGGCGTACCTGTTATGCCAGTTGCTGGAAGGCTTCTGTGCTGGCTAGGGTTCGAGTCTCTTGGTGGGAAAGTGTTCTAAAGTTGTATACTTAACTCTCGTGTTCAGGAGAGTTGTGCCTTAAGCAGAGACACTGTGTCTTCCCATATTAACAGGGACTTGATGAAATTAACGTATAAATGACCCTTCACTTGCTCTGGTGCTCTTGGGAGGTGTTGATCTTTGGGGTATTTAAATACTCTGAAATTACCATCTCTTTTAAGGGTCTGAGCAGGTGGTGGAGCGGGTTAAGGCGTACCTGTTATGCCAGTTGCTGGAAGGCTTCTGTGCTGGCTAGGGTTCGAGTCTCCTGGTGGGAAAGTGTTCTAAACTTGTATACTTAACTCTCGTGTTTAGGAGAGTTGTGCCTTACGCAGAGACACTGTGTCTTCCCATATTAACAGGGCCTTGATGAAATTAACGTATAAATGACCCCTCACTTGCTCTGGTGCTCTTGGGAGGTGTTGATCTTTGGGGTATTTAAATACTCCGAAATTACCATCTCTTTTAAGGGTCTGAGCAGGTGGTGGAGCGGGTTAAGGAGTACCTGTTATGCCAGTTGCTGGAAGGCTTCTGTGCTGGCTAGGGTTCGAGTCTCCTGGTGGGAAAGTGTTCTAAAGTTGTATACTTAACTCTCGTGTTTAGGAGAGTTGTGCCTTAAGCAGAGACACTGTCTTCCCATATTAACAGGGACTTGATGAAATTAACGTATAAATGACCCCTCACTTGCTCTGGTGCTCTTGGGAGGTGTTGATCTTTGGGGTATTTAAATACTCCGAAATTACCATCTCTTTTAAGGGTCTGAGCAGGTGGTGGAGCGGGTTAAGGCGTACCTGTTATGCCAGTTGCTGGAAGGCTTCTGTGCTGGCTAGGGTTCGAGTCTCCTGGTGGGAAAGTGTTCTAAAGTTGTATACTTAACTCTCGTGTTTAGGAGAGTTGTGCCTTAAGCAGAGACACTGTGTCTTCCCATATTAACAGGGACTTGATGAAATTAACGTATAAATGACCCCTCACTTGCTCTGGTGCTCTTGGGAGGTGTTGATCTTTGGGGTATTTAAATACTCCGAAATTACCATCTCTTTTAAGGGTCTGAGCAGGTGGTGGAGAGGGTTAAGGCGTACCTGTTATGCCAGTTGCTGGAAGGCTTCTGTGCTGGCTAGGGTTCGAGTCTCCTGGTGGGAAAGTGTTCTAAAGTTGTATACTTAACTCTCGTGTTTAGGAGAGTTGTGTCTTAAGCAGAGACACTGTGTCTTCCCATATTAACAGGGACTTGATGAAATTAACGTATAAATGACCCCTCACTTGCTCTGGTGCTCTTGGGAGGTGTTGATCTTTGGGGTATTTAAATACTCCGAAATTACCATCTCTTTTAAGGGTCTGAGCAGGTGGTGGAGCGGGTTAAGGCGTACCTGTTATGCCAGTTGCTGGAAGGCTTCTGTGCTGGCTAGGGTTCGAGTCTCCTGGTGGGAAAGTGTTCTAAACTTGTATACTTAACTCTCGTGTTTAGGAGAGTTGTGCCTTAAGCAGAGACACTGTGTCTTCCCATATTAACAGGGACTTGATGAAATTAACGTATAAATGACCCCTCACTTGCTCTGGTGCTCTTGGGAGGTGTTGATCTTTGGGGTATTTAAATACTCCGAAATTACCATCTCTTTTAAGGGTCTGAGCAGGTGGTGGAGCGGGTTAAGGCGTACCTGTTATGCCAGTTGCTGGAAGGCTTCTGTGCTGGCTAGGGTTCGAGTCTCCTGGTGGGAAAGTGTTCTAAAGTTGTATACTTAACTCACGTGTTTAGGAGAGTTGTGCCTTAAGCAGAGACACTGTGTCTTCCCATATTAACAGGGACTTGATGAAATTAACGTATAAATGACCCCTCACTTGCTCTGGTGCTCTTGGGAGGTGTTGATCTTTGGGGTATTTAAATACTCCGAAATTACCATCTCTTTTAAGGGTCTGAGCAGGTGGTGGAGAGGGTTAAGGCGTACCTGTTATGCCAGTTGCTGGAAGGCTTCTGTGCTGGCTAGGGTTCGAGTCTCCTGGTGGGAAAGTGTTCTAAACTTGTATACTTAACTCTCGTGTTTAGGAGAGTTGTGCCTTAAGCAGAGACACTGTGTCTTACCATATTAACAGGGACTTGATGAAATTTACGTATAAATGACCCCTCACTTGCTCTGGTGCTCTTGGGAGGTGTTGATCTTTGGGGTATTTAAATACTCCGAAATTACCATCTCTTTTAAGGGTCTGAGCAGGTGGTGGAGCGGGTTAAGGCGTACCTGTTATGCCAGTTGCTGGAAGGCTTCTGTGCTGGCTAGGGTTCGAGTCTCCTGGTGGGAAAGTGTTCTAAAGTTATATATATATATATATATATATATATATATATATATATATATATATATATATATATATATATATATATTTCCACAGCTCATAAAACGGAGGAAAGGGTCCTGAAAGATATTGTTAATAGAAACGTTATCCCTACTGACAAAAATCAGAGGATACAACTGACGATTTACTATAAAACCTGAAAAACGGCCAGCCTACTCATGAGAAACTCTCCAGACACAAAGCAGAACGCTTTAAAAGAGACCAACGTCGTCTATGCCTTCAAATGCCCTCTTGGGGACTGTAAGCTCTCAAAAACCCAGTATATAGGCAAGACAACAACATCTCTTTCTAGGCATTTAACGATGCATAAGCAACAGGGCTCCATTAAGGAACATATAATCTCTTCCCACAACCAAACCATCGCCAGAGAAATCCTAGTAAACAACACAGAAATCATCGATAGATACAGCGATAGCAGACGGCTTGACGTTTGCGAGGCACTACACATTAAAAAGTCAACACCAGCAATCAACAGCCAACTAATGCACAACTATATTCTACCCACCTCAAGACTCCGCTCCAATATAGAAGCATCAAGAAATATGGACCAATAGGCTTTTTACAATCACTTCCATTCAATACCCATTGTTTCGTGTTCTGTCTTGTGTTGATGAAATTAATACCCTATTAATGCCACCTCACCCCATCCACCTCACTCAAATGTAGATATAAACAAATCGGAGATGTGTAAGTTCTATTCAGTTGTGTATGTGTAAACTAAAGTCTTTGAAAATGTAATAAGTTTTACGAAACGCGCTCAAGTGTCGCGTCAGACTAGAAATAAAAATGAATTTTGGAGAATTGATTTTTGAATTACCACCAACAGTGAAAAGAAATGTACGAAAGAGAGAGAAAATTCGTGTTAGAATTATTAATCTTACTTTTTCGGTCATATTTAATAATATATATATATATATATATATATATATATATATATATATATATATATATATATATATATATATATATATATATATATATATATATATATATTATTAAATATGACCGAAAAAAGTAAGATTAATAATTCTAACACGAATTTTCTCAATCTTTCGTACATTACGCTTCACTGTTGGAGGTAAATAAAAAATCAGTTCTCCAAAATTCATTTTTATTTCTAGTCTGACGCGACACGGGCGCGTTTCGTAAAACTTATTACATTTTCAAAGACTTTAGTTCACAAATACACAACTGAATAGAACTTACGTATCTCCGATTTTATATCTACATTTGAGTGAGGTGGAAGGGGTGATGTGGCATTAACACAAGACAAAACAAAATGTGGTATTAATTTCATCAACACAAGACAGAACAAGGGTATTAATAGGGTATTAATTTCATCAACACAAGACAGAACACGAAACAATGGATATTGAATAGAAGTGTTTGTAGGAAGCCTATTGGTCCATATTTCTTGATGCTTCTATATTGGAGCGGAGTCTTGAGGTGGGTAGAATATAGTTGTGCAATAATTGGCTGTTGATTGCTGGTGTTGACTTCTTGATGTGTAGTGCCTCGCAAACGTCAAGCCGCCTGCTATCGCTGTATCTATCGATGATTTCTGTGTTGTTTACTAGGATTTCTCTGGCGATGGTTTGGTTGTGGGAAGAGATTATATGTTCCTTAATGGAGCCCTGTTGCTTATGCATCGTTAAACGCCTAGAAAGAGATGTTGTTGTCTTGCCTATATACTGGGTTTTTTGGAGCTTACAGTCCCCAAGTGGGCATTTGAAGGCATAGACGACGTTAGTCTCTTTTAAAGCGTTCTGTTTTGTGTCTGGAGAGTTTCTCATGAGTAGGCTGGCCGTTTTTCTGGTTTTATAGTAAATCGTCAGTTGTATCCTCTGATTTTTGTCTGTAGGGATAACGTTTCTATTAACAATATCTTTCAGGACCCTTTCCTCCGTTTTATGAGCTGTGGAAAAGAAGTTCCTGTAAAATAGTCTAATAGGGGGTATAGGTGTTGTGTTAGTTGTCTCTTCAGAGGTTGCATGGCTTTTCACTTTCCTTCTTATGAAGTCTTCGACGAAACCATTGGAGAAGCCGTTATTGACTAGGACCTGCCTGAATGGGGACCATTCAGGCTTGTTCGCATTTGTGTTCCTCACGTGTGCCCCAAAGAATGAGGTGATTTGGTAAAATGCTATGCCCAAGATTACTCTCCGAGTGCCAGCGGTGGGGTGGTTCAAATAGCTTCGGCTATCACCTCATTATGTCCGGTCGTGATGGTCAAGTGGATTAAGGCGTCTTGTACATACCAGTTGCGTTGCTCCTGGGAGTATGGGTTCGAGTCACTTCTGGGGTGTGAGTTTTCAGTTGCATATTGTCCTGGGGACCATTCAGGCTTTTTCGCATTTGTGTTCCTCACGTGTGCCCCAAAGAATGAGGTGATTTGGTAAAATGCTATGCCCAAGATTACTATCCGAGTGCCGGCGGTGGGGTGGTTCAAATAGCTTCGGCTATCACCTCAATATGTCCGGTCGTGATGGTCAAGTGGATTAAGGCGTCTTGTACATACCAGTTGCGTTGCTCCTGGGAGTATGGGTTCGAGTCACTTCTGGGGTGTGAGTTTTCAGTTGCATATTGTCCTGGGGACCATTCAGGCTTGTTCGCATTTGTGTTCCTCACGTGTGCCCCAAAGAATGAGGTGATTTCGTAAAATGCTATGCCCAAGATTACTATCCGAGTGCCGGCGGTGGGGTGGTTCAAATAGCTTCGGCTACCACCTCATTATGTCCGGTCGTGATGGTCAAGTGGATTAAGGCGTCTTGTACATACCAGTTGCGTTGCTCCTGGGAGTATGGGTTCGAGTCACTTCTGGGGTGTGAGTTTTCAGTTGCATATTGTCCTGGGGACCATTCAGGCTTGTTCGCATTTGTGTTCCTCACGTGTGCCCCAAAGAATGAGGTGATTTGGTAAAATGCTATGCCCAATATTACTATCCGAGTGCCGGCGGTGGGGTGGTTCAAATAGCTTCGGCTATCACCTCATTATGTCCGGTCGTGATGGTCAAGTGGATTAAGGCGTCTTGTACATACCAGTTGCGTTGCTCCTGGGAGTATGGGTTCGAGTCACTTCTGGGGTGTGAGTTTTCAGTTGCATATTGTCCTGGGGACCATTCAGGCTTGTTCGCATATATATATATATATATATATATATATATATATATATATATATATATATATATATATATATATATATATATATATATATATATATATATATATATATGATCGATGTTCCCTTCGGGAATCTTAATTTTAAGATGAATAGGAAAACCAGGGACATACTGAACATCTTGTTTCAGATTCTTTACTTTAAAATGCATAACGTTTCGAATACTTCTCGTATTCATCATCAGATCTAAAAGAAAAAACAGAAATCACAATCAAATAACTGGTAAACAAAGAACTCTTACTGAATATAATTGCCTTTCAAAGAAAGGAAAATGCTTAAAAAACAAAACACTTAAGCGCACTTAAAGTGATCAAAACAAATAAAACTTATTAACTGTCACATATATTAAAGCTAATTTAAAAGTCCATTAAACTACAAGATGAATTTTATAACAACTAAAACAAACCATTCTATTAAACTTACGTGAAGTGATCAGAAGTGAAACTTGATACCTAACACACAGATACTAAACACTATAACAAATATATATATAATGACTACAAATCTACAAAAAATGTATGTAAAATACAAACAGAATAAACGATAATTATAAAGTACTAACCAAAATCTTATAAAAAACTCAAATATTAAATAAAATTAAATACCAAAAAATGTATTATATATCCTAAATAAAAGATTATATTAATGTACAATGTCAAGACTTGAAATAAGTAAGAAAGGGCAAAGACATGGTAAACTAAACAAAATTATAATAAAATTAAACTACCAAAATGAACTATAAATCAAATTACAGGGCCTACTGTGCACTATACAGTGTACAATTGAACAGCTGAAAGGTTGCTATTTAACAGAGGCCGCTGCTCCTTTATATATAAGGATTACCATTGCTGGTTTAGACAATGGTAATCCAGTCCTAAAAGATAATCCCCGGTGCTCAAGTATCCTAATCTTAAAGTTCCGAATGTAACTCCCGATATATCCAGCATTACAGCTGGAACAATTATACATATATACGACATTTGAGCACAAGGGGGTAGGCACTTTATCTTTAAATTTAAAATAAGAGCCTATGGTATTTGTGTTGACAAAAATAAATCTAAAGTCTACTTGAGGATAACACTGCTGCAACAGTCTCCTCAAACGACTCCTAACAGAAAAACTAATAGTGCCATAAAATGGTAATTTAATATATTTAAGATCCCTTTCTACTGTAGTAATCCTACACGATGGGTGAAACTTCTTATTTTAGAAATTCCTTATAAAGGTATAAACCATATGCAAAGGATAACCATTATTTGAAAAAAATTTCACAAGAAAATTAATTTCTTGATCAAAGTTATTCCAATTTGAACATAAAACAAAGGCCCTATTCAGTAGAGTGTTAATTGCATTTTTCTTAAAAATATCAGGAACAAAAGAATTAAAATTTAAACCTAAACCAGTAAAGGTTGGTTTCCTAAAAACATTAGTGTTGAACCCATTAAGGTTATTCACTTTTACATCAAGAAACGACAATGAATTATCAACTTCACACTCTGCAGTAAAACGTATATTACTATGTTGTGCATTTTCCTTTCTTTGAAAGGCAATTATATTCAGTAAGAGTTCTTTGTTTACCAGTTATTTGATTGTGATTTCTGTTTTTTCTTTTAGATCTGATGATGAATACGAGAAGTATTCGAAACGTTATGCATTTTAAAGTATAGAATCTGAAACAAGATGTTCAGTATATTCCTGGTTTTCCTATTCATCTTAATATATATATATATATATATATATATATATATATATATATATATATATATATATATATATACATATATATATATATATATATATATATATATATATATATATATATATGTATATATATATATATATATATATATATATATATATATATTTATATATATATATATATATATATATATATATATATATATATATATATATATATATATATATATATATATATATATATATATATATATATAGAATGTAGAATATAGAATATATATATTTTATATATATATATATATATATATATATATATATATATATATATATATATATATATATATAGAATGCAGTTCTTGGCCTACTATGCATGGCCCGAATTGAATAATAAGCCAAGTTTTCCAGAATTCCAATATTATTCAATTTTTTTTTCTTATGGAATGATAAAGCTATTCATTTCATTATGTATGCGCTTATTTTTTTTAAATGTGAGTTAAAACTAACGTAGACATATGACCGAACCTACCTAACCTATCTTAACCTAACCTAACCTAACCTATCTTAACCTAACCTAAACTAACATAACTAAATCAATAATTATGTTCCTAATATAAAATAATAATAATATTTAAAATAAACCAATAGGAAACAATTTATTTAAAATAAAGAAAATCACTCGGCCTATTAGGCAAATCGGGCCTTGCATAGTAGGCTGAGAAATGCGTTGTGGCTACTAGGTACGACATACATATATATATGTCGTACCTAGTAGCCAGAACGCACTTCTCAGTCTACTATGCAAGGCCCGATTTGCATAATAAGCCAAGTTTTCATCAATTAATTGTTTTTTGACTACCTAACCTACCAAACCTAACCTAACCTAACTTTTTCGGCTACCTAACCTAAGGTTAGGTTAGGTAGGGTCGGTTACGTTCGGTCATATATCTACGTTAATTTTAACTCCAATTAAAAAAAATTGACCTCATACATAATGAAATGGGTTGCTTTATCATTTCATAAGAAAAAAATTGGAGAAAATAATTAAATTCAGGAAAACTTGGCTTATTAGGCAAATCGGGCCTTGCATAGTAGGCCGAGTATGACGTTCTGGCTACTAGGTACAACATATATATATATATATATATATATATATATATATATATATATATATATATATATATATATATAATATGCAGAAAAACCACATTTGATAAAATAAGGAATGCTTATCACGTTTTCGGCTCAATTCGCTTTCGTCAGAGCAAGATAGAGAGTGAGAATAGAAGCTGATTGATTGATGAAGATTAAGCCACCCTAAAGGTGGCACGGGCATGAATAGCCCGTACCATTACCAATACGAATTAATTTCGAGTCATTACCAGTACTAATAGCTGATATTAGAGATCTGTGGATGGATGGGGTCTTCATGGTGGATTTCAGCCTCGGGGGGCTGGCTATACCAGTTATGGAGCTGGTGGGTTAGTGTAGACCTATAGGTCTTCCGTTTTTTCTTTGACTAAGTATTGCTGTGAATTGATATAGCCGTGCTGTCATTAGAGTTCGGTGAGGTGGCCTCCATGAAGAGGTCTTTTACTAAGTAGGTGTCGTGTTTGTGCTGCGGCGGTGGAGCTCCTACTAAGATTTCCTCGTCTGAAGAGTCCGTACCATCCGTTGATGGTGGTTTTGTCTTTGGTCTCGCAGCCTAAGTTAGGCTCAGGTGTCGTGGATTAGTGGTAGAAGCTATTTCTGGAGCATTGGTGGTGCTGTTAGTATTTGTAAGCAGCACCTCTGCTAGCGCGGCTGCTGAGATGATGATGGTAGGAGGGTTGGGAGGTGGAGAGGGAATTACCTCTGTTTCTGCCGCCCGAGTCTTGGGTGGTTCTGGAGTCTGTGTTGTGACCAACCTCGTGGTCGTCCTGGTGGTAGTCTCCGGAGTGGTAGTGGAGGCAGTGAGACTTGCATTCTGGGCGATGATGGGGGTCCAGGCCGTTGGCTAGGTATAGTGTATTGAGTTCCTTCATGAATCGTTGATTGTCTGATCCGGTGAGCCTCTCCAATAGTCGAATAAGACCAGGGATAATGCCTGCACGTGATGCAAGGGACTGTACTCACCTAATTGTGCTTGCGGGGGTTGAGCTCTAGCTCTTTGGTCCCGCCTCTCAACCGTCAATCAACTGGTGTACAGATTCCTGAGCCTACTGGGCTCTATCATATCTACACTTGAAACTGTGTATGGAGTCAGCCTCCACCACATCACTGCCTAGTGCATTCCGTTTACTAACTACTCTCACACAAAAAGTTCTTTCTAATGTCTCTGTGGCTCATTTGGGTACTCAGCTTCCCCTTGTGCGTGTGCCACCTGTGTTAAATAATCCATCCATGTCCACCCTGTCAATTCCCATGATAATTTTGTATGTGGTGATCATGTATCCCTTAGCTCTTCTGTCTTCCAGCGACGTGAGGTGCAGTTCACGTAGTCTGTCCTCAAAACTCATGCCTTTTAGTTCTGGGACTAGCCTAGTGGCATACCTCTGAACTTTTTCCAGCTTCGTCTTGTGCTTCAATAGATACGGGCTCAATGCTGGGGCTGCATACTCCAGGATTGGCCTTACATATGTGGTATACAAGGTTCTGAAGGATTCCTTACACAGGTTTCTGAAAGCAGTTCAGATGTTAGCCAGCCTCCCACAGGCCGCTGATGTTATTTTTAATGTGGGCTTTGGGAGACAGGTTTGGCGTGATATCAATTCCTAGATCTTTCTCTCTGTCCGTTTCGTGAAGGACTTCATCTCCCATTCGATATCCAGTGACTGGCCTAGTTCCACCTCCTAGTTTCATTACCTTACATTTACTTGGGTTGAACTTTAGTAGCCATTTGTTGGACCATTCCTTTAGTTTGTCTAGGTCATCTTGTAGCCGCATACTATCCTCCTCTGTCCTGATCCTCCTCATAAGAATTGCATCATCAGCAAAAATCGAGAGGAACGAGTCAATTCCTTCTGGAAGATCATTTACGTATATCAGAAACAGTATAGGTCCAAGGACTGATCCCTGCGGGACTCCACTGGTGACTCCCCGCAACTCCTAGACCTCACCTCTCACGGTAACTCGATGTGTCCTGTTGCTTAGGTAATCTCTTATCCAGTGGAGTACCTTCCCTTTCACTAATGCCTGCATCTCCAGTTTGTGCACTAGTCTCTTATGTGGTATAGTGTCAAAGCCTTTCTGGCAGGTCCAGAAATATGCAGTCTTCCCAGCCCTCTCTCTCTTGCCTGATTTTTGTTGCCTGGTCATAGAACTCAATTAATCCTGTTAGGCATGATTTGCCATCTCTGAACCCATGCTGATGTTGTTACAAAGTTCCTTTGCTCCAGATGTTCCACTAGCTTTTTCGCACAATCTTTTCCATTATCTTGAATGGAATGCAAGTTAGGGACACTGGCCTGTAGTTCAGTGTCTCCTGCCTATCACCCTTCTTGTATTTTGGGACTACATTGGCCGTCTTCCAAATTTTTGCCAGTTCAACTGTTACCAGTGACTTGTTGTACACCATGGAGAGGGGTAGGCACAGAGCTTCTGCTCCTTCCATTAGAATCCATGGTGAGATTCCATCCGGGCCTATAGCCTTTGTCACGTCCAAATCTAGCAGATGCTTCCTCACCTCCCCACTGGTAATCACAAACTCCTCTAGTGGTGTCTTGTTTGATGCAGGCGATGAGTCACAATAACGTGGCTGAAGTATGTTGACCAGACCACACACTAGAAATTGAAGGGACGACGACGTTTCGGTCCGTCCTGGACCATTCTCAAGTCGATTGTGATCGACTTGAATCGACTTGAGAATGGTCCAGGACGGACCGAAACGTCGTCGTCCCTTCAATTTCTTGTTTGATGTTACCTCCCTTATCTCTAGGACTTCTCCTTGCTCTGAGGTGAAGACTTCCTGGAATTTCTTACTGAGTTCCTCGCACACTTCCTTGTCGTTTGTAGTGAATCTTTCTGCCCCTATCCTCAGTTTCATTACCTGTTCCTTCACTGTTTTTTTCCTCCTGATGTGTCTATGCAGTAGTTTGGGTTGAGTCTTTGCCTTGCTTGCTATGTCATTTTCATATTATCTCTTTACCTCTCTTCTCACCCTGACGTATTCATTCCTGGCGCTTTGGTATCTTTCTCTGCTCTCTAGTGTTCTGTTGTTTCTATAGTTTCTCCACGCCCTTTTACTTAGCTCCTGTGCTAGCTTGCAACTCTGATTAAACCATGGGTTTCTCATCTCTCACTGTGAGGGTGCTAGTTGGTTCTTAGGTCCCCAGTGTGGGGGCCGGGTGACCTGTTGGGAGGAGGTAATGTTTGGTAGGACTGGGAAGTCTTCTGGTAAGTTGGTGGGAGCTGAGGTGCTGGGTTTCGTGCCGGTGGCTCCGGTGGCGGAAGTAGAAGGTTTGGCATTATTGGATTCAGCCTGGGTCCTACTGATTTCCTGTCTGTGAGGGCAGCAGTGGAAAACTGCAGGATGATCGCCGTTGCAGCGCAGGCAGCAATGAGGTTTTGACTTACAGATGGAGTAATGATGGTCCTGGGCGCAAAGGCTACACTTCTGGACAGGGTGCTGACACTTGTTGGTAGGGTCGGAGTAATTGTAGCACCAAAAGCACTGTTGGAACTCGCGGAATCGTTCCTTCTTTACTTTGAAGGATGGAAGCTTGATGCCGAACCAGTGGAGACATGTGTGGCAGCCTGGTTGACCGTGGCTAAGGTGGTGAAGGATATCTTGATGGTGGGGCGCTTGTCGTCGTCGGTATCGGTGCTGCAGAATATAACATTGAATACTCCCCCAGGTTCGGGTTTTCTACCTCGATATTGGTAATGATCTCCGTGTGTTCTCGGTCCGCGATTCAGCGGCTGGTCCTGCTGATACTGTTCGGTCGGCGGTGTATTGATGTGGGAAGAGAAGACAGAGGTGGTGCACTTTGCGAAGTATAATATCGAATTTTTTTAAGTTTTTAGAGATCCTTCACACACGAGAAATAGAGCACAATGTTCTTCCCTACTTGACCAAGGTCGATAGGTGTAATGCCGGAGCCTTCTTTTAGGATCGTCAAGCCGTCGCGTTTGGTGAAAGTATGGCCGTCTGTGGGGTCAATTCCTGACGTTTAGGCGTTTGTGGCGCCTTGTCGTTGTTTTATTAAACCCCCACAACGGGTCTTAGTGGCGATGGAAATTTGGTAAAGTTAGAAACGCTTGCTGGTGTGGACCGGGTGTGTGTGTGTGTGTGTGTGTGTGTGTGTGTGTGTGTGTGTGTGTGTGTGTGTGTGTGTGTGTGTGTGTGTGTGTGTGTGTGTGTGTGTGTGTGTGTGTGTGTGTATGTGTGTGTGTGTGTGTGTGTGTGTCGGAGAGAAGCATTGGTGGATAGACCTTATATCCAGCCCGAAGCGAGAGACAGGTCACCTGACCACCAGGAAACGGGGATGAAATCTTTTTATGGAGAAAGTAGGGAAGATAAAAGGATAAATTTAAAACAAATGTTCCTTCCTCTCATAGTGGAATTAAGGGAGTCAACATACAGGACGATAGCGTTTAATCCCTAAAAATCCGTCAGGTGGAAAACTCCACAAAAAACTGGTTAAATGGATGCTACATTGTATTGATGTGCTATATTGAAATTTATATGGGGACCTAATGTGTACTTGCCAGGGCTTACATTAAGGCTGATGTTACATTGTTTGATCAGAGCGGACTCAATCAAATTTCATTCAAAGAAATCCTTAATTTTAACAATACATTTCACTCCTCTGAAGTTGATAGAATGATCACATAAACCAGAATGTAAATGCAATGCACCAGAGTGCTGGGCTGTAGGAATAGCATATGAATGTTGTTTTAAACATGAGGAAAGAGTTTTACCAGTTTGCCCAATGTAAACACATGCACACTCACTGCAAGGGATGGAGTACACACAACCTGCTACAGACCAGGCGAGTTCTTAATTAACATGGACTTAATTGTTTTAGTATTTTTGAACACTGGGATAATAATAAGGTTTATCAGGGCTGAGGCAAGATTTGCTAGTCCTTCAAAATATGGTCCTTTGCTGTAACCACTCAGCCAGCAACTGTCAAAAGTATTGGGAAGTCGTCAGACATACTGCACCCAACTCCTGTCAACACTCGTGGCCTTATTAGGCACATATATTTCATCAAATCAATTCAACATGCTAAGGCGCTTGAGCATTAAGTGCGCAAAGCTTGAATGGCTCCGAAGGCAATATGCATCCGAAAACTCTTTACTGCCGCCGTGGTCATGGAGACCCTCGCTGATCAGGCTCGAATCCTTCATAGGTTAAGAAGTTTAATCAGTTCAAGCACGACATGTGATCCTTCAGTGCTCAGTTAGAGTACGACATGTGATCCTTCAGTGCTCAGTTAGAGCACGACGTGTGTAATCTCCTCAGTGTTCAGCTTCAAGGAGAGAGAATCAGATACATTTCAACATGAACAGTATTACACTTCCAATCATGTTGCGGGAAATGGTGTGACGTTCGAGCTGCTGATTATAACAAAAGAAACAGTCTGATATACAAAGCATTTGCGTCTGTAATGTTGATATAATTATTCCTGCTTGAACTATTTTATAATATAAAAACACTTGATATTATTGGAGGTTAATGAAGTAGGGGAAATTGCTTTGAGAGCATTAGGATGAGTTTATTGGCCTAATGGATTATGGTTATATTAGTTTATGTAGATGAGATGTATGTCTGTGTTTCTGTGTGAATGTTTGTGTTTGCGTGCGTGTGTGTGTGTGTGTTTTTGTGTGTACTCACCTAGTTGTGTATGTGGATGTTGAGCTCTTGCTCTTTGGTTCCGCCTCTCAACTGTCAATCAACAGGTGTACAGGTTCCTGAGCCTATTGGGCTCTATCATATCTACACTTGAAACTGTGTATGGAGTCAGCCTCCACCACATCACTGCCTAATGCATTCCATCTGTTAACTACTCTTACACCGAAACAATTCTTTCTAACGTCCCTGTGGCTCATTTGGATACTCAGTTTCTACCTGTGTCCCCTTGTTTACGTTCCACCAGTGTTAAACAGTTTATCTTCATCTACCCTGTCAATTCCCCTGAGAATTTTGTAGGTAGTAATCATGTCTCTCCTTACTCTTCTGTCTTCCAGTGTCGTGAGATGATTTTCCCGCAGGAACATGGATGATATTCCAGCAGACACCAGGATGGTGTTCCAGCAGACGCCAGGATGGTGTTCCAGCAGACACCAGGATGGTGTTCCAGCAGACACCAGGATGGTGTTCCAGCAGACACCAGGATGGTGTTCCAGAAGACACCAGGATGGCGTTCCCGCAGGAACATGGATGGTGTACCAGCAGACACATGGATGGTGTTCCAGCAGACACCAGGATGGTGTTCCAGCAGACACCAGGATGGTGTTCCAGCAGACACATGGATGGTGTTCCAGCAGACACATGGATGGTGTTCCAGCAGACACCAGGATGGTGTTCCAGCAGACACATGGATGGTGTTCCAGCAGACACCTGGATGGTGTTTCAGCAGACACAAGGATGGTGCTCCAGCAGACACCAGGATGGTGTTCCAGCAGACACATGGATGGTGTTCCGGCAGACACCAGGATGGTGTTCCAGCAGACACCAGGATGGTGTTCCAGCAGACACAAGGATGGTGTTCCAGCAGACACCAGGATGGTGTTCCAGCAGACACCAGGATGGTGTTCCAGCAGACACCAGGATGGTGTTACAGCAGACACCAGGATGGTGTTCCAGCAGACACCAGGATGGTGTTCCAGCAGACACCAGGATGGTGTTCCAGCAGACACCAGGATGGAGTTCCAGCAGACACCAGGATGGTGTTCCAGCAGACACCAGGATGGTGTTCCAGCAGACACATGGATGGTGTTCCAGCAGACACATGGATGGTGTTCCAGCAGACACCAGGATGGTGTTCCAGCAGACACCAGGATAGTGTTCCAGCAGACACCAGGATGGTGTTCTAGCAGACACATGGATGGTGTTCCATCAGACACCAGGATGGTGTTCCAGCAGACACATGGATGATGTTCCAGCAGACACATGGATAGTGCTCCAGCAGACACCAGGATGGTGTTCCAGCAGACACCAGGATGGTGTTCCAGCAGACACCAGGATGGTGTTCCAGCAGACACATGGATGGTGCTCCAGCAGACACCAGGATGGTGTTCCAGCAGACACCAGGATGGTGTTCCAGCAGACACCAGGATGGTGTTCCAGCAGACACCAGGATGGTGTTCCAGCAAACACCAGGATGGTGTTCCAGCAGACACCAGGATGGTGTTCCAGCAGACACATGGATGGTGTTCCAGCAGACACATGGATGGTGTTCCAGCAGACACATGGATGGTGTTCCAGCAGACACCAGGATGGTGTTCCAGCAGACACATGGATGATGTTCCAGCAGACACATGGATAGTGCTCCAGCAGACACCAGGATGGTGTTCCAGCAGACACCAGGATGGTGTTCCAGCAGACACCAGGATGGTGTTCCAGCAGACACATGGATGGTGCTCCAGCAGACACCAGGATGGTGTTCCAGCAGACACCAGGATGGTGTTCCAGCAGACACCAGGATGGTGTTCCAGCAGACACCAGGATGGTGTTCCAGCAGACACCAGGATGGTGTTCCAGCAGACACCAGGATGGTGTTCCAGCAGACACCAGGATGGTGTTCCTGCAGACACATGGATGGTGTTCCAGCAGACACATAGATGGTGTACCAGCAGACACATGGATGGTGTTCCAGCAGACACCAGGATGGTGTTCCAGCAGACACCAGGATGGTGTTCCAGCAGACACCAGGATGGTGTTCCAGCAGACACCAGGATGGTGTTTCAGCAGACACCAGGATGGTGTTCCAGCAGACACATGGATGGTGTTCCAGCAGACACATGGATGGTGCTCCAGCAGACACCAGGATGGTGTTCCAGCAGACACCAGGATGGTGTTCTAGCAGACACCAGGATGGTGTTCCAGCAAACACCAGGATGGTGTTCCAGCAGACACCAGGATGGTGTTCTAGCAGACACCAGGATGGTGTTCCAGCAGACACATGGATGGTGCTCCAGCAGACACCAGGATGGTGTTCCAGCAGACACCAGGATGGTGCTCCAGCAGACACCAGGATGGTGTTCCAGCAGACGCATGGATGGTGTTCCAGCAGACACCAGGATGGTGCTTCAGCAGACACCAGGATGGTGTTCCAGCAGACACCAGGATGGTGCTCCAGCAGACACATGGATGGTGTTCCAGCAGACACCAGGATGGTGTTTCAGCAGACACCAGGATGGTGTTCCAGCAGACACATGGATGGTGTTCCAGCAGACACATGGATGGTGTTCCAGCAGACACCAGGATGGTGCTCCAGCAGACACCAGGATGGTGTTCCAGCAGACACATGGATGGTGTTCCAGCAGACACCAGGATGGTGATCCAGCAGACACATGGATGGTGCTCCAGCAGACACCAGGATGGTGTTCCAGCAGACACCAGGATGGTGTTCCAGCAGACACCAGGATGGTGTTCCAGCAGACACATGGTTGGTGGTCCAGCAGACACCAGGATGGTGCTCTAGCAGACACCAGGATGGTGTTCCAGCAGACACATGGATGGTGCTCCAGCAGACACATGGATGGTGCTCCAGCAGACACCAGGATGGTGTTCCAGCAGACACCAGGATGGTGCTCCAGCAGACACCAGGATGGTGTTCCAGCAGACACCAGGATGGTGCTCCAGCAGACACATGGATGATGTTCCAGCAGACACCAGGATGGTGGTCCAGCAGACACATGGATGGTGGTCCAGCAGACACATGGATGTGCTCCTGCAGACACATGGATGGTGTTCCAGCAGACACCAGGATGGTGTTCCAATAGACACACATAAACGTTACTAAAACTTATACAAAATAGCAGGTTATATATAATTACTTCATATATCTATATAGATACAAATGTAAATGTTCGTTTGTTCACAAATTTTGACACAACGTTCCATTCGCCTACGAACGTGTTGTATATACCTTCTATATAGATGCCACACCTGTGACAGGTAAAAACATGTTGTTTTTTAAACAGCGCCACATGTTGGACGTAAGTGCAACACACGCTGTAATCTCCTAAAGTTCTTCTCCGATCTCTTTAAATTTGGACACAACGTTGCATTCGAAAAGGCGCGTGTTTTTATATACCTTCTATATAGATGCAACCCCTGTGACAGGTAAAGACATGCATTTTTTGAAAAAAAGCGCCATCTGTTGCACGTAAGAGAAACTCATGCTATACTAAATAGGTTACGATTCCATTTCAATGTTTCTGATTGCATTGATAAATTTAATTTTCATAAATTTCGATATATTTTCATTTTGATTTAATTATTTTGTGTGACATTGCGTTGTAATTGAGCTGTGTTGTTTACCATACCGTTCATTTCGTGAGATAAGTATAGATGCTACACCTGTGACAGGTAAAAACATGCTCTATTTTTAAAAACAACGCCATCTGTTGCACGTATGAGGAACACGCGCTATACTAGATATATTACGATTCAATTTCAATATTTGGGATTTCATTGATAAATTGAATAATCATAAATTTTGATTTATTTTCATTTTGATTAAATTATTTTGTGACATTGCATTGAAAATGAACTGTGTTGTTTACCATACTATTCATTTCGTGAGTATACTTTATTTTTTGAGTTTTTCATTGTCATTCATTTCGTTTTTCTTTAACTGTTCTTATTAATTTTTAGTGATGGGACCATCAGATCATTTGGGAATGCATCAGATGAGGGAGTGCGGAATGGTGTGGAGGACGAGGGGACACGACTGGGGAATGGTGGGGGGAAAACGAAATGGACAGGGGAGGGGGTAATGGTTGGTAGGACAAGGGGACAGGGGAAAGGCGGATGGTGGGGAGGACGTGAGGACGGAGGAGTTGGGAATAGCTGGAAGGACGACGGGACGGGTGAAGGAAGGGGGAATGGTTGGGAGGACTGTGGGACAGGGAAAGGTTACTGTGTGTTAGGAACGCACACGCGTTGCTGAGCCACAGCAACGCGTGGTTGGGTACAGTTAGTAATGCATATATGAAGAGCTCCCAAAGCATGCTAAGTATTACCTAGATTGGCTTTAGCAAAAATAGGGAATAGTCCTTCTACCTGAGCTCTTCGGTACTCCTTGCCTCTTGCAGGTCGGCGTTCGATCCTCGATGGTCCAAGTGGCTGTCCACCCTTCTTCCCCATCGTCCTAATATCCCAGCCCCCTGTCCTCATATCCCAGCTCCTTGTCCTCATATCCCAGCTCCTTGTCCTCACATCCCAGCCCCTTGTCCTCATATCCCAGCCCCTTGTCCTAATATCCCAGCTCCTTGTCCTCATATCCCAGCCAATTGTCCTCATATCCCAGCTCCTTGTCCTCATATCCCAGCTCCTTGTCCTCATATCCCAGCCCCTTGTCCTCATATCCCAGCCCCTTGTCCTCATATCCCAGCCCCTTGTCCTCATATCCCAGCTCCTTGTCCTCATATCCCAGCCAATTGTCCTCATATCCCAGCTCCTTGTCCTAATATCCCAGCCCCTTGTCCTCATATCTCAGATCCTTGTCCGAATATCCCAGCTCCTAGTCCTACTATCCCAGCTCCTTGTCCTCAAGTTCCAGCCCCTTGTCCGCATATCCCAGCTCCTTGTCCTCATATGCCAGCCCCTTATCCTAATATCCCAGCTCCTTGTCCTAATATCCCAGCCCCATGTCCTCATATCCCAGTTCCTTGTCCTAATATCCCAGCCACTCATCCTCATACCCCAGCCCCTTGTCTTAATATCCCAACTCCTTGTCCTAATATCCCAACCCCTTGTCCTCATATCCCAGCCCCTTATCCTCATATCCCAGCTCCTTGTCCTAATATCCCAGCCCCTTGTCCTCATATCCCAGTTCCTTGTCCTCATACCCCAGCCCCTTGTCTTAATATCCCAACTCCTTGTCCTAATATCCCAACCCCTTGTCCTCATATCCCAGCCCCTTATCCTCATATCCCTGCAGCTCCTTGTCCTAATATCCCAACCCCTTGTCCTAATATCCTAGCTCCTTATCCTCATATCCCAGCCCCTTGTCTTAATATCCCAACTCCTTGTCCTAATATCCCAACCCCTTGTCCTCATATGCCAGCCCCTTGTCCTCATATCCTAGCTCCTTGTCCTCATATCCCAGCCCTTGTTCTCATATCCCAGCTCCTTGTACTCATATCCCAGCTCCTTGTCTTCATATCCCAGCCCTTGTCCTCATATCCCAGCTCCTTGTCCTCATATCCCAGCCTTTGTCCTCATATCCCAGCCCTTGTCCTCATATCCCAGCCCCTTGTCCTCATATCCCAGCCCCTTGTCCTCATATCCCAGCTCCTTGTCCTCATATCCCAGCCCTTGTCCTCAAATCCCAGTTCCTTGTCCTCATACCCCAGCCTTTGTCCTCATATCCCAGTTCCTTGTCCTTAAGTTCCAGGTCCTTGTCCTCAAGTTCCAAGTAGTTGTCCTCTGTTCTTCCAGGTTCCATATAGTCACCTCGACTATATTACTTGAGGTGATTGTAAAGGCTTAGGTCTTTCTCCTCATAATTACCTAACCATCAGGAGGAAACGAGCACTTTGGTGACTTCTAAGTCAATACCATTGAGCAGCTCTTCTATAATGACTCCTCAAAGGAAGAGATATTGGACGGTCACGCTGGTGCCTGGTGCACGGCCCTCTGGTACAGGTGCCTGGTGCACCACACTCTGGTACAGGTGCCTGGTGCACCACACTCTGGTACAGGAGCCTGGTGCACCACTCTGGTACAGGTGCCTGGTGCACCACTCTGGTACAGGTGCCTGGTGCACCACTCTGGTACAGGAGCCTGGTGCACCACTCTGGTACAGGTGCCTGGTGCACCACTCTGGTACAGGTGCCTGGTGCACGGCCCTCTGGTACAGGAGCCTGGTGCACGGCCCTCAGGTACAGGTGCCTGGTGCACGGCCCTCTGGTACAGGTGCCTGGTGCACGGCCCTCTGGTACAGGTGTCTGGTGCACCACACTCTGGTACAGGTGCCTGGTGCACCACACTCTGGTACAGGTGCATGGTGCACCACTCTGGTACATGTGCCTGGTGCACCACTCTGGTACAGGTGCCTGGTGCACCACTCTGGTACAGGTGCCTGGTGCACCACACTCTGGTACAGGTGCCTGGTGCACCACACTCTGGTACAGGGGCCTGGTGCACCACACTCTGGTACAGGAGCCTGGTGCACCACACTCTGGTACAGGTGCCTTGTGCACCACTCTGATACAGGTGCCTGGTGCACCACACTCTGGTACTGGTGCCTGGTGCACCACACTCTGGTACAGGTGCCAGGTGCACCACTCTGATACAGGTGCCTGGTGCACCACTCTCTGGTACAGAAGCCTGGTGCACCACACCCTGGTACAGGTGCCTGGTGCACCACAATCTGGTACAGGAGCCTGGTGCACCACACTCTGGTACAGGTGCCTGGTGCACCACTCTGCTACAGGTGCCTGGTGCACGGCCCTCTGGTACAGGTGCCTGGTGCACGGCCCACTGGTACAGGTGCCTGGTGCACGGCCCTCTGGTACAGGTGCCTGGTGCACCACCCTGGTACAGGTGCCTGGTGCACCACAATCTGGTACAGGAGCCTGGTGCACCACACTCTGGTACAGGTGCCTGGTGCACCACTCTGGTACAGGTGCCTGGTGCACGGCCCTCTGGTACAGGTGCCTGGTGCACGGCCCACTGGTACAGGTGCCTGGTGCACGGCCCTCTGGTACAGGTGCCTTGTGCACCACTCTGGTACAGGGGCCTGGTGCACCACACTCTGGTACAGGGGCCTGGTGCACCACACTCTGGTACAGGTGCCTGGTGCACGGCCCTCTGGTACAGGTGCCTGGTGCACGGCCCTCTGGTACAGGCGCCTGGTGCACTACTCTGGTACAGGTGTCTGGTGCACCACACTCTGGTACAGGTGCCTGGTGCACCACTCTGGTACAGGTGTCTGGTGCACCACTCTGGTACAGGTGCCTGGTGCACCACACTCTGGTACAGGGGCCTGGTGCACCACTCTGGTACAGGTACCTGGTGCACCACACTCTGGTACAGGGGCCTGGTGCACCACACTCTGGTACAGGGGCCTGGTGCACCACACTCTGGTACAGGGGCCTGGTGCACCACACTCTGGTACAGGTGCCTGGTGCACCACTCTGATTCAGGTGCCTGGTGCACCACTCTCTGGTACAGAAGCCTGGTGCACCACACCCTGGTACAGGTGCCTGGTGCACCACAATCTGGTACAGGAGCCTGGTGCTCCACACTCTGGTACAGGTGCCTGGTGCACCACTCTGGTACAGGTGCCTGGTGCACGGCCCTCTGGTACAGGTGCCTGGTGCACGGCCCTCTGGTACAGGGGCCTGGTGCACGGCCCTCTGGTACAGGTGCCTGGTGCACCACTCTGGTACAGGGGCCTGGTGCACCACACTCTGGTACAGGGGCCTGGTGCACCACACTCTGGTACAGGTGCCTGGTGCACGGCCCTCTGGTACAGGTGCCTGGTGCACCACTCTGGTACAGGTGTCTGGTGCACCACACTCTGGTACAGGTGCCTGGTGCACCACTCTGGTACAGGTGTCTGGTGCACCACTCTGGTACAGGTGCCTGGTGCACCACACTCTGGTACAGGGGCCAGGTGCACCACTCTGGTACAGGTGCCTGGTGCACCACACTCTGGTACAGGGGCCTGGTGCACCACACTCTGGTACAGGGGCCTGGTGCACCACACTCTGGTACAGGGGCCTGGTGCACCACACTCAGGTACAGGGGCCTAGTGCACCACTCTGGTACAGGTGCCTGGTGCACCACACTCTGGTACAGGTGCCTGGTGCACCACACTCTGGTACAGGGGCCTGGTGCACCACACTCTGGTACAGGGGCCTGGTGCACCACACTCTGGTACAGGTGCCTGGTGCACGGCCCTCTGGTACAGGTGCCTGGTGCACCACTCTGGTACAGGTGTCTGGTGCACCACACTCTGGTACAGGGGCCTGGTGCACCACTCTGGTACAGGTGTCTGGTGCACCACTCTGGTACAGGTGCTTGGTGCACGGCCCTCTGGTACAGGGGCTTGGTGCACGGCACTTTGGTACAGGTGCCTGGTGCACGGCCCTCTGGTACAGGTGCCTGGTGCACGGCACTTTGGTACAGGGTCCTGGTGCACGGCCCTCTGGTACAGGTGCCTGGTGCACGGCCCTCTGGTACAGGTGCCTGGTGCACGGCCCTCTGGTACAGGGGCCTGGTGCACGGCCCTCTGGTACAGGGGCCTGGTGCACGGCACTTTGGTACAGGTGCCTGGTGCACGGCCCTCTGGTACAGGGGCCTGGTGCACGGCACTTTGGTACAGGTGCCTGGTGCACCACACTCTGGTACAGGGGCCTGGTGCACCACACTCTGGTATAGGGGCCTGGTGCACCACACTCTGGTACAGGTGTCTGGTGCACCACACTCTGGTACAGGTGCCTGGTGCACCACACTCTGGTACAGGGGCCTGGTGCACCACACTCTGGTACAGGGGCCTGGTGCACCACTCTGGTAAAGGTGCCTGGTGCACCACTCTGGTACAGGGGCCTGGTGCACCACACTCTGGTACAGGGGCATGGTGCACCACACTCTGGTACAGGGTCCTGGTGCACCACACTCTGGTACAGGGGCCTGGTGCACCACACTCTGGTACAGGGGCCTGGTGCACCACACTGGTACAGGTGCATGGTGCACCACACTGGTACAGGTGCCTGGTGCACCACACTCTGGTACAGGGTCCTGGTGCACCACACTCTGGTACAGGGGCCTGGTGCACCACACTCTGGTACAGGGGCCTGGTGCACCACACTCTGGTACAGGGGCCTAGTGCACCACTCTGGTACAGGTGCCTGGTGCACCACTCTGGTACAGGGGCCTGGTGCACCACACTCTGGTACAGGGGCCTGGTGCACCACTCTGGTACAGGGTCCTGGTGCACCACTCTGGTACAGGTGTCTGGTACACCACACTCTGGTACAGGTGCCTGGTGCACCACTCTGGTACAGGTGCCTGGTGCACCACTCAGGTACAGGGGCCTGGTGCACCATACTCTGGTACAGGGGCCTGGTGCACCACACTCTGGTACAGGGGCCTGGTGCACCACACTTTGGTACAGGTGCCTGGTGCACCACTCTGGTACAGGTACCTGGTGCACCACACTCTGGTACAGGTGCCTGGTGCACCACTCTGGTACAGGTGCCTGGTGCACCACTCAGGTACAGGGGCCTGGTGCACCACACTCTGGTACAGGGGCCTGGTGCACCACACTCTGGTACAGGGGCCTGGTGCACCACACTCTGGTATAGGTGCCTGGTGCACCACACTCTGGTACAGGGGCCTGGTGCACCACACTTTGGTACAGGTGCCTGGTGCACCACACTCTGGTACAGGGGCCTGGTGCACCACACTCTGGTACAGGTGCCTGGTGCACCACTCTGGTACAGGGGCCTGGTGCACCACCCTCTGGTACAGGGACCTGGTGCACCACACTCTGGTACAGGGGCCTGGTGCACCACACTCTGGTACAGGTGCCTGGTGCACCACTCTGGTACAGGTGCCTGGTGCACCACACTCTGGTACAGGTGCCTGGTGCACCACTCTGGTACAGGTGCCTGGTGCACCACTCAGGTACAGGGGCCTGGTGCACCACACTCTGGTACAGGGGCCTGGTGCACCACACTCTGGTACAGGGGCCTGGTGCACCACACTCTGGTATAGGTGCCTGGTGCACCACACTCTGGTACAGGGGCCTGGTGCACCACACTTTGGTACAGGTGCCTGGTGCACCACACTCTGGTACAGGGGCCTGGTGCACCACACTCTGGTACAGGTGCCTGGTGCACCACTCTGGTACAGGGGCCTGGTGCACCACCCTCTGGTACAGGGACCTGGTGCACCACACTCTGGTACAGGGGCCTGGTGCACCACACTCTGGTACAGGTGCCTGGTGCACCACTCTGGTACAGGTGCCTGGTGCACCACACTCTGGTACAGGTGCCTGGTGCACCACTCAGGTACAGGGGCCTGGTGCACCACACTCTGGTACAGGGGCCTGGTGCACCACACTCTGGTACAGGGGCCTGGTGTACCACACTCTGGTATAGGTGCCTGGTGCACCACACTCTGGTACAGGGGCCTGGTGCACCACACTTTGGTACAGGTGCCTGGTGCACCACACTCTGGTACAGGGGCCTGGTGCACCACACTCTGGTACAGGTGCCTGGTGCACCACTCTGGTACAGGGGCCTGGTGCACCACCCTCTGGTACAGGGGCCTGGTGCACCACACTCTGGTACAGGGGCCTGGTGCACCACACTCTGGTACAGGTGCCTGGTGCACCACTCTGGTACAGGTGCCTGGTGCACCACACTCTGGTACAGGTGCCTGGTGCACCACTCTGGTACAGGTGCCTGGTGCACCACTCAGGTACAGGGGCCTGGTGCACCACACTCTGGTACAGGAGCCTGGTGCACCACACTCTGGTACAGGGGCCTGGTGCACCACACTCTGGTATAGGTGCCTGGTGCACCACACTCTGGTACAGGGGCCTGGTGCACCACACTCTGGTACAGGTGCCTGGTGCACCACACTCTGGTACAGGGGCCTGGTGCCCCACACTCTGGTACAGGTGCCTGGTGCACCACTCAGGTACAGGGGCCAGGTGCACCACACTCTGGTACAGGGGCCTGGTGCACCACACTCTGGTACAGGGGCCTGGTGCACCACACTCTGGTATAGGTGCCTGGTGCCCCACACTCTGGTACAGGTGCCTGGTGCACCACTCAGGTACAGGGGCCAGGTGCACCACACTCTGGTACAGGGGCCTGGTGCCCCACACTCTGGTACAGGTGCCTGGTGCACCACTCAGGTACAGGGGCCAGGTGCACCACACTCTGGTACAGGGGCCTGGTGCACCACACTCTGGTACAGGTGCCTGGTGCACCACACTCTGGTACCTGGTTGATACCTGGTTGATGGGGTTCTGGGAGTTCGTCTACTCCCCAAGCCCGGCCCGAGGCCAGGCTCGACTTGTGAGAGTTTGGTCCACCAGGCTGTTGCTTGGAGCGGCCCGCAGGCCCACATACCCACCACAGCCCGGTTGGTCCGGCACTCCTTGGAGGAATAAATCTAGTTTCCTCTTGAAAATGTCCACGGTTGTTCCGGCAATATTTCTTATGCTTGCTGGGAGGACGTTGAACAACCGCGGGCCTCTGATGTTTATACAGTGTTCTCTGATTGTGCCTATGGCACCTCTGCTCTTCATTGGTTCTATTCTACATTTTCTTCCATGTCGTTCACTCCAGTACGTTGTTATTTTACTGTGTAGATTTGGTACTTGGCCCTCCAGTATCTTCCAGGTGTATATTATTTGATATCTCTCTCGTCTTCTTTCTAGTGAGTACATTTGGAGGGCTTTGAGACGATCCCAATAATTTAGGTGCTTTATTGCGTCTATGCGTGCCGTATATGTTCTCTGTATTCCCTCTATTTCTGCAATCTCTCCTGCTTTGAAGGGGGAAGTGAGTACTGAGCAGTACTCAAGACGGGACAACACAAGTGCCTTGAAGAGTACAACCATTGTGATGGGATCCCTGGATTTGAAAGTTCTCGTAATCCATCCTATCATTTTTCTGGCTGTCGCAATATTTGCTTGGTTATGCTCCTTAAACGTTAGGTCGTCAGACATTATTATTCCCAAATCCTTTACATGCTGTTTTCCTACTATGGGTACATTTGATTGTGTTTTGTACTCTGTATTATGTTTAAGGTCCTCATTTTTACCGTACCTGAGTACCTGGAATTTATCACTGTTAAACATCATGTTATTTTCTGATGCCCAGTCGAAAACTTTATTAATATCAGCTTGAAGTTTTTCAATGTCCTCAGCCGAGGTAATTTTCATACTGATTTTTGTGTCATCTGCAAAGGATGATACGAAGCTGTGACTTGTATTTTTGTCTATATCTGATATGAGAATAAGGAAAAGCAGTGGTGCAAGGACTGTACCCTGAGGTACAGAGCTTTTCACTGCACTTGGACTAGATTTTATATGGTTGACCGTTACTCGCCGAGTCCTGTTTGACAGAAAACTGAGTATCCAGCGTCCTACTTTACCGGTTATTCCCATTGACTTCATTTTGTGTGCTATCACGCCATGGTCACATTTATCGAAGGCCTTTGCGAAGTCCGTGTATATCACATCAGCATTCTGTTTCTCTTCTAATGCCTCAGTGACTTTGTCGTAGTGCTCAAGTAGCTGTGAGAGGCACGATCTTCCCGCTCGAAATCCATGTTGGCCTGGGTTATGAAGGTCATTGGTCTCCATGAAATTGGTGACCTGACTCCTAATCACTCTCTCAAATACTTTTATGATGTGCGATGTTAGTGCAACTGGTCTATAATTTTTTGCCAATGCTTTGCTCCCTCCCTTGAGTAGAGGGGCTATGTCTGCTACTTTAAGTGCATCTGGTATCTCCCCCGTGTCCAAGCTCTTCCTCCACACTATACTGAGTGCCTGTGCTACCGGCACTTTGCATTTCTTTATAAATATTGAATTCCATGAGTCTGGACCTGGGGCCGAGTGCATGGGCATGTTTTCAATTTCTTTTTCAAAATTTAGTGCGCTCGTGTTTATATCAGTTATATTTACCGGGGTTTGAATATCCCGCATAAAGAAATTGTCTGGATCTTCCACCTTCATGTTGTTTATTGGAGTGCTAAACATGTCCTCATACTGCTTTTTTAGGATTTCACTAATTTCTTTGTCATCCTCCGTGTATGAACCTTCACTTGTACGAATAGGTCCAATACTGGCAGTGGTTTTTGCTTTTGATTTCGCATATGAGAAAAAATATTTTGGATTTTTCTTTATTTCCTGAATTGCTTTCTGTTCTAACTGCCTTTCTTCAGTTTCATATGAGTGTTTCAATTTCCGCTCGATTTCTTCAATCTCCCTATTTAAATTATTCCTTCTTTGACGGGAAATTCGTGTCTGCATAAGCAGTTCCGTTATTTTTTTCCTGCGTTTATAGTGTCGTCTGCGTTCTCTTTCTACGTTAGATCTCTTTCTGGCTTTCCTCAAAGGAACATGTTTCAGACAGACTTGATACGCTTCTGAAGTAAGTTTTTCTATTCCTTCTGTAGGACTTGTATTATTTAGAACAGTTCCCCATGGAATGTTTGTAAGTTCCCTGTTTATTATTATTGGTACAGGGGCCTGGTGCACCACACTCTGGTACAGGTGCCTGGTGCACCACTCTGGTACAGGGGCCTGGTGCACCACACTCTGGTACAGGGGCCTGGTGCACCACACTCTGGTACAGGGGCCTGGTGCACCACACTCTGGTACAGGTGCCTGGTGCACCACTCTGGTACAGGTGCCTGGTGCACCACACTCTGGTACAGGGGCTTGGTGCACCACACTCTGGTACAGGTGCCTGGTGCACCACTCTGGTACAGGGGCCTGGTGCACCACTCTGGTACTGGTGCCTGGTGCACCACACTCTGGTACAGGTGCCTGGTGCACCACTCTGGTACAGGTGCCTGGTGCACCACACTCTGGTACAGGTGCCTCGTGCACCACTCTGGTACAGGGCCCTGGTGCACCACTCTGGTACAGGTGCCTGGTGCACCACTCTGGTACAGGTGCCTGGTGCACCACTCTGGTACAGGTGCCTGGTGCACCACTCTGGTACAGGGGCCTGGTGCACCACTCTGGTACAGGTGCCTGGTGCACCACTCTGGTACAGGGGCCTGGTGCACCACTCTGGTACAGGGGCCTGGTGCACCACTCTGGTACAGGTGCCTGGTGCACCACACTCTGGTACAGGGGCCTGGTGCACCACACTCTGGTACAGGGGCCTGGTGCACCACACTCTGGTACAGGGGCCTGGTGCACCACACTCTGGTACAGGTGCCTGGTGCACCACTCTGGTACAGGGGCCTGGTGCACCACTCTGGTACAGGTGCCTGGTGCACCACACTCTGGTACAGGGGCCTGGTGCACCACACTCTGGTACAGGTGCCTGGTGCACCACACTCTGGTACAGGGGCCTGGTGCACCACACTCTGGTACAGGGGCCTGGTGCACCACACTCTGGTACAGGTGCCTGGTGCACCACACTCTGGTACAGGTGCCTGGTGCACCACACTCTGGTACAGGTGCCAGGTGCACCACACTCTGGTACAGGGGCCTGGTGCACCACACTCTGGTACAGGTGCCTGGTGCACCACACTCTGGTACAGGTGCCTGGTGCCCCACACTCTGGTACAGGGGCCTGGTGCACCACACTCTGGTACAGGTGCCTGGTGCACCACACTCTGGTACAGGGGCCTGGTGCACCACACTCTGGTACAGGGGCCTGGTGCACCACACTCTGGTACAGGTGCCTGGTGCACCACACTCTGGTACAGGGGCCTGGTGCACCACTCTGGTACAGGGGCCTGGTACACCACACTCTGGTACAGGGGCCTGGTGCACCACACTCTGGTACAGGGGCCTGGTACACCACTCTGGTACAGGGGCCTGGTACACCACACTCTGGTACAGGGGCCTGGTGCACCACACTCTGGTACAGGTGCCTGGTGCACCACACTCTGGTACAGGGGCCTGGTGCACCACTCTGGTACAGGTGCCTGGTGCACCACACTCTGGTACAGGGGCCTGGTGCACCACACTCTGGTACAGGAGCCTGGTGCACCACACTCTGGTACAGGGGCCTGGTGCACCACACTCTGGTACAGGGGCCTGGTGCACCACACTCTGGTACAGGGGCCTGGTGCACCACACTCTGGTACAGGGGCCTGGTGCACCACACTCTGGTACAGGGGCCTGGTGCACCACTCTGGTACAGGTGCCTGGTGCACCACTCTGGTACAGGTGCCTGGTGCACCACTCTGGTACAGGGGCCTGGTGCACCACACTCTGGTACAGGGGCCTGGTGCACCACACTCTGGTACAGGGGCCTGGTGCACCACACTCTGGTACAGGTGCCTGGTGCACCACACTCTGGTACAGGTGCCTGGTGCACCACACTCTGGTACAGGTGCCTGGTGCACCACACTCTGGTACAGGGGCCTGGTGCACCACACTCTGGTACAGGGGCCTGGTGCACCACTCTGGTGAACGTCTGTAGTCTCCAGGTCTGAAGGGTATGGCTGGTGATGAAGACGGTTACAGTGATTACAACACCGGCCACAACCAGTGGTGCTGGAGAGGACTCAACACTGGCCACAACCAGTGGTGCTGGAGAGGACACAACACTGGCCACAACCAGTGGTGCTGAAGAGGACTCAACACTGGCCACAACCAGTGGTGCTGGAGAGGACTCAACACTGGCCACAACCAGTGGTGCTGGAGAGGACACAACACAACACCGGCCACAACCAGTGGTGCTGGAGAGGACTCAACACTGGCCACAACCAGTGGTGCTGGAGAGGACTCAACACTGGCCACAACCAGTGGTGCTGGAGAGGACTCAACACTGGCCACAACCAGTGGTGCTGGAGAGGACTCAACACTGGCCACAACCAGTGGTGCTGGAGAGGACACAACACAACACCGGCCACAACCAGTGGTGCTGGAGAGGACTCAACACTGGCCACAACCAGTGGTGCTGGAGAGGACTCAACACTGGCCACAACCAGTGGTGCTGGAGAGGACACAACACAACACCGGCCACAACCAGTGGTGCTGGAGAGGACTCAACACTGGCCACAACCAGTGGTGCTGGAGAGGCCACAACACTGGCCACAACCAGTGGTGCTGGAGAGGACACAACACAACACCGGCCACAACCAGTGGTGCTGGAGAGGACTCAACACTGGCCACAACCAGTGGTGCTGGAGAGGACTCAACACTGGCCACAACCAGTGGTGCTGGAGAGGACTCAACACCGGCCACAACCAGTGGTGCTGGAGAGGACACAACACAACACCGGCCACAACCAGTGGTGCTGGAGAGGACACAACACAACACCGGCCACAACCAGTGGTGCTGGAGAGGACACAACACAACACCGGCCACAACCAGTGGTGCTGGAGAGGACACAACACAACACTGGCCACAACCAGTGGTGCTGGAGAGGACTCAACACAACACCGGCCACAACCAGTGGGGCTGGAGAGGACTCAACACTGGATACAACCAGTGGTGCTGGAGAGGACACAACACAACACCGGCCACAACCAATGGTGCTGGAGAGGACTCAACACAACACCGGCCACAACCAGTGGTGCTGGAGAGGACTCAACACTGGCCACAACCAGTGGTGCTGGAGAGGACTCAACACTGGCCACAACCAGTGGTGCTGGAGAGGACTCAACACTGGCCACAACCAGTGGTGCTGGAGAGGACACAACACAACACCGGCCACAACCAGTGGTGCTGGAGAGGACTCAACACTGGCCACAACCAGTGGTGCTGGAGAGGCCAAAATGAGAACCACTTTGTCCGAAATGGATGTAATTCAAGTCTCATTCCTCCCCTGAACTGTAAATTGAGCTGGAATAAAACGGAGAGAGAGAGAGAGAGAGAGAGAGAGAGAGAGAGAGAGAGAGAGAGAGAGAGAGAGAGAGAGAGAGAGAGAGAGAGAGAGAGAGAGAGAGAGAGAGAGAGAGAGAGAGAGAGAGAGAGAGAGAGAGAGAGAGAGAGAGAGAGAGAGAGAGAGAGAGAGAGAGAGAGAGAGAGAGAGAGAGAGAGAGAGAGAGAGAGAGAGAGAGAGAGAGAGAGAGAGAGAGAGAGAGAGAGAGAGAGAGAGAGAGAGAGAGAGAGAGAGAGAGAGAGAGAGAGAGAGAGAGAGAGAGAGAGAGAGAGAGAGAGAGAGAGAGAGAGAGAGAGAGAGAGAGAGAGAGAGAGAGAGAGAGAGAGAGAGAGAGAGAGAGAGAGAGAGAGAGAGAGAGAGAGAGAGAGAGAGAGGAGAGAGAGAGAGAGAGAGAGAGAGAGAGAGAGAGAGAGAGAGAGAGAGAGAGAGAGAGAGAGAGAGAGAGAGAGAGAGAGAGAGAGAGAGAGAGAGAGAGAGAGAGAGAGAGAGAGAGAGAGAGAGAGAGAGAGAGAGAGAGAGAGAGAGAGAGAGAGAGAGAGAGAGAGAGAGAGAGAGAGAGAGAGAGAGAGAGAGAGAGAGAGAGAGAGAGAGAGAGAGAGAGAGAGAGAGAGAGAGAGAGAGAGAGAGAGAGAGAGAGAGAGAGAGAGAGAGAGAGAGAGAGAGAGAGAGAGAGAGAGAGAGAGAGAGAGAGAGAGAGAGAGAGAGAGAGAGAGAGAGAGAGAGAGAGAGAGAGAGAGAGAGAGAGAGAGAGAGAGAGAGAGAGAGAGAGAGAGAGAGAGAGAGAGAGAGAGAGAGAGAGAGAGAGAGAGAGAGAGAGAGAGAGAGAGAGAGAGAGAGAGAGAGAGAGAGAGAGAGAGAGAGAGAGAGAGAGAGAGAGAGAGAGAGAGAGAGAGAGAGAGAGAGAGAGAGAGGAGAGAGAGAGAGAGAGAGAGAGAGAGAGAGAGAGAGAGAGAGAGAGAGAGAGAGAGAGAGAGAGAGAGAGAGAGAGAGAGAGAGAGAGAGAGAGAGAGGAGAGAGAGAGAGAGAGAGAGAGAGAGAGAGAGAGAGAGAGAGAGAGAGAGAGAGAGAGAGAGAGAGAGAGAGAGAGAGAGAGAGAGAGAGAGAGAGAGAGAGAGAGAGAGAGAGAGAGAGAGAGAGAGAGAGAGAGAGAGAGAGAGAGAGAGAGAGAGAGAGAGAGAGAGAGAGAGAGAGAGCTCATGTAGTTGTACTCATTTAATTGTGCTTGCTGGGGTTGAGGTCTGTCTCTTTGGTCCCACTTTTCTACTGTCAATCTTCTGATGTACAGGTCCTTGAGCTTCTCGAGCACTGTCTTATCTGAACTTGAAACAGTGTATGGAGTCAGCCTCCAGCACATCACTTCTTAGTGCATTCCATTTACTTACTACTCTGACACTGAAAAAGTTGTTTTTTTAAATGTTTCTGTGGCTCATTTGCTGGTTCACCAGTGGACAGCGTCCGCATGTGAGCTCTTGTGCGTGTACCACCTGTGTTAAATAATCCACTCTTGTCTACCCTGTCAATTCCCCAGAGAATTTTGTATATACCTCTGAACTTTTCAGGCTTCGTCTTGTGCTTGACAAGGTACGGGCTCCATGCTGGGGCCGCATACTCCAGGACTGGACTTACATATGTGGTATATAAGGTTCTGAATGATTTCTTACACAGGTTCCTAAAGGCTGTTCTGATGTTAGCCAGTCTTGCATATGCCACGAACGTTATTCTTTTTATGTGGGCTTCAGGAATCAGGTTTGGTGTGATATTAGATATCAACTCCTAGATCTTTCTCTCTGTCCGTTTCATGGAGGACTTCATCTCCTATTCTGTATCCTGTATCTGGCCTCCATTTTCCACCGCCTAGTTTCATTACCTTACATTAACTCGGGTTGAATTTTAGTAGCCATTTGTTGGACCATTCATTCAGTCGTCTGTCTAGGTCATCTTGTTGCCTCATAGTATCTTCCTCCGTCTTAATCCTCCTCATAATTTTTTTATCATCAGCAAACATTAAGAGGAACGAGTCTATACCCTCTGGGAGATCATTTACAAATGTATCAGAAACAGTATAGGTCCAACGACTGAACCCTGCGGGACTCCACTGGTGACACCTCGTCAATCTGTGACCTCACCCCTCACAGTAACTCGCTGTTTTCTGTTGCTTATGTACTCCATATCCAATAGAGTACCTTCCCTTTCACTCCTGCCTGCATCTTCAGCTTGTACACTAGTCTCTTGTGTGGTACTGTGTCAAAGGCTTTCTGGCAATCCAAAAATATGCAGTCTGCCCAGCCCTATCTTTCTTGCCTGAATTTTATTGCCTGGTCTTAGAATTCAATTAATCTTGAGAGGCATGACTTGCTATCACTGAACCCATGCTGAGGTTGTGTTACAAAGTTCTTTCAGGTGTTCCACTAGCTTTTTTTGCACAATCTTCTCCATTAACTTGCATGGTATGCAAGTTAAGGACACTGGCCTGGAGTTCGGTGTCATCTGTCTATCCCTCTTCTTGACTAGGCACCAATCCTTAACTATACGCCTCTTTTCACCCAACAGTGAATAGTTACATAGTAAACGATTCGGCGGGTCGTATTCCCGGGGAAAATTATGATTTAAGGCGCTGCCCGAAGCGCTGAGCGTAGTAGTGAACTCACAAGAATGTAAGAACTCCTGTATATATAAATATAAACAAATATATACAGGTGCAGGATGTGGGAGTTTAATGACTCAACAATCTCAACTAAACATCTTTGAGAAAATGATAAAAACTTTTGTTGTGAAGGTGATCCAGTGGTCACAGCTTGGAATATATTACATTGTTTAACGTGTCTTCAATAACCTGTAATGTTGATAATGTTACTTTTGTATTGAACGTGTGTGTGTTGAGGCGTGTGAGGCAGGTGGAAGTTGTGTTGTCTGGTACGTTCATTTGTTTTACAACAGAGAAGTTTAATGACTTGTTGTCGTAGTTTGATGCAGCTGTGCCATTATTTGCATATGGGTAATGGAGGAATTTCCATATACTACTAAATGGTAATTGCACGGTCTTGTGATTTAGTACTCCAGCAGAGGAAAAACATAGGTTAATATATTGAGGCTTGTTGAATGTTGTTAATAAACTCATGCTATCAAGTTTGTCCATATAATATATATTTGAAGCGATAGCGGACACGCCCCTCCCCCCCCCACCCATGGAGGAGGGGGAGGGGCGTGTCCAGCTGCCAGGTGGACACGCGGTGACATCTGCATAGCCCTCATTTAGTTCAGTAATTTATTTATTTACAGTTTGTGTGCCACCAGTGGGGGTCATAAAAGACCTTGGGTGTTGCCGTGGGATGTGTCCAGTCACCTGATGTCGTTATATCTGTCGATTATGTCAGGGTTGTGTGTTAAGATGTCTCTGGTGATGGTCTGGTGGTGTGAGGAGATCTATGCTCCTTGATGGAGCCCTGTTGTTCAATCATGAAGATCTGAAGAACTCATGAAGAGCTCTCCAGGCACCAAACATTAAAGAGACCAAAGTCGTCTATGACTTCACATGTCCATTTGGGGACTGTCACCTCCTAAGATCACAGTATATAGGCAAGACAACAATATCTCTTTCTAAGTGATTAACAATGCACAAGCAACAGGGCTCCATCAGTAGCATATAATCTCCACATACAACCAGACCATCACCAGAGACATCTTATGGAAGATACCGTCTTTGAGATTTAGAGGTCGGCGTGGAGGTAACACGCTGATTTCCTGATAGTGGTACAAATACCTGGAAAGTAGATAATCTATAAGTGGGAGGAACCAACAGACAAGTGACGACCATTTCATGGTCATAGTATATATAATATATATATATATATATATATATATATATATATATATATATATATATATATATATATATATATATATATATATATATATATATATATATATACATATGTCGTACCTAGTAGCCAGAACGCACTTCTCGGCCTACTATGCAAGGCCCGATTTACCTAATAGCCAAGTTTTCCTGAATTAATATATTTTCTCTAATTTTTTTCTTATGAAATGATAAAGCCACCCATTTCATTATGTATGAGGTAATTTTGTTTTATTGGAGTTAAAATTAACGTAGATATATGACCGAACCTAACCAACCCTACCTAACCTAACCTAACCTATCTTTAAAGGTTAGGTTAGGTTAGGTAGCCGAAAAAGTTAGGTTATGTTAGGTTAGGTAGGTTAGGTAGTCGAAAAACAATTAATTCATGAAAACTTGGCTTATTAGGCAAATCGGGGCCTTGCATAGTAGGCTGAGAAGTGCGTTCTGGCTACTAGGTACGACATATATATATATATATATATATATATATATATATATATATTATATATATATATATATATATATATATATATATATATATATATATATTATATATATATATATATATATATATATATATATATATATATATATTATTAAATATGACCGAAAAAGTAAGATTAATAATTCTAACACGAATTTTCTCAATCTTTCGTACATTTCTTTTCACTGTTGGAGGTAAATCAAAAATCAATTCTCCAAAATTCATTTTTATTTCTAGTCTGACGCGACACGAGCGCGTTTCGTAAACTTATTACATTTTCAAAGACTTTAGTTCACAAATACACAACTGAATAGAACTTACGCATCTCCGATTTTATATCTACATTTGAGTGAGGTGGAAGGGGTGATGTGGCATTACACAAGACAGAACAAGATGTGGCATTAATAGGGTATTAATTTCATCAACACAAGACAGAACAAGAGGTGATATTAATAGGGTATTAATTTCATCAACACAAGACAGAACACGAAACAATGGATATTGAATAGAAGTGTTTGTAGAAAGCCTATTGGTCCATATTTCTTGATGCTTCTATATTGGAGCGGAGTCTTGAGGTGGGTAGAATATAGTTGTGCAATAATTGGCTGTTGATTGCTGGTGTTGACTTCTTGATGTGTAGTGCCTCGCAAACGTCAAGCCGCCTGCTATCGCTGTATCTATCGATGATTTCTGTGTTGTTTACTAGGATTTCTCTGGCGATGGTTTGGTTGTGGGAAGAGATTATATGTTCCTTAATGGAGCCCTGTTGCTTATGCATCGTTAAACGCCTAGAAAGAGATGTTGTTGTCTTGCCTATTATACTGGGTTTTTTGGAGCTTACAGGTCCCCAAGAGGGCATTTGAAGGCATAGACGACGTTAGTCTCTTTTAAAGCGTTCTGTTTTGTATCTGGAGAGTTTCTCATGAGTAGGCTGACCGTTTTTCTGGTTTTATAGTAAATCGTCAGTTGTATCCTCTGATTGTTGTCCGTAGGGATAACGTTTTCTATTAACAATATCTTTCAGGACCCTTTCCTCCGTTTTATGAGCTGTGGAAAAGAAGTTCCTGTAAAATAGTCCTAATAGGGGGTATAGGTGTTGTGTTAGTTGTCTTCTTCAGGAGGTTGCATGGCTTTTCACTTTCCTTCTTATGATGTCTTCGACGAAACCATTTGAGTGAGGTGGAAGGGGTGATTGTGGCATTAACACAAGACAGAACAAGATATATATATATATATATATTATATATATATATATATATATATATATATATATATATCATATATATCATATATATATATATATGATATATATGATGCCTTAACATATATATGTTAAGGAAGGCATTGGTATAGTGAAAAAAAAAAAACATAAGTTCAGTTTTATATATATATATATTATGTACGTATATTATATATATTAAACTATATATATAAATATATAAATAATATTATAATTATATATCTATATGTATATATATATATATATATATAATAATATATAGTATATTATATGTTATACTATATTGTATATAGTAATATATATAATTATAATCATATAGAATATATATATATAATTACATATAGTATATATAGTTAAATAAGATAATATATTATATATATAATACGCATATATATAATATTATCTCTATATATGAGTATATATATATATGTTAATATATATATATTATATATATATATATATATATATATATATATATATATATATATATATATATATATATATATATATATATATATATATATAAACTGAACTTATCATGTACAATGCCTTAACATATATACATGTATTATATTGTATATAACGTACTCTCTTATGTGTTTTGTGATATATCAGAATATATCCATGATGAAGTTTTTATACAAACTTATTTCTTGTCCTTTGTCAGACCTCAGCACCTGACAATAGGTCATGCTGAGGCTGACACCTGAATAAATCAAAGTATCCATATGGCTAACAAAGAATAACAAATGCAATTACAGAACTAACCTATTTAAATGTGTTGTTTTCGATAGTTCGATCCCAACCACCACCTCACCCCAAGAGAACATAAGCCTTGGTCAAAGCCTGAAAAATCATTGGCATAGATGGTAATGAAAAGGCAGACTCACTAGCAAAAACTGCCACTGCTCTACCTATTGTACAGGTTCAAATACCTCCAAATTTTTCCAAGATTAAAGAGCAAATCAAGGAAAAAATATTCCCAACTATCAAAAGTCGCCACAGAGCCAAAGTAGCGGGAGGAAGATCCACTGCCATATGGTACGAACACACCACTGGTTACTCCTCTTTGATGCCAGACAAAAAATATCCAGAGACATTGCAGTAGCCATACACAGACTCAGACTTGGTTACAAGTGCTGCTGGGAGGTAATAAACTCAATAGTTAGTGTAATATCTGAGGAACAGAAACAGAGGCGCCACTATTGCGCTACTTACTGGAATGTGAAGCTACTGAAGCCCTGAGCATCAAACTCAACATTAATCCAACGACAGCAGCTGCATTAGATGCACATTCCACCGCGACTAAAATGATTAGAAAAGCTGTTGAAGAATGGGACTCACTAGTGAACATTCTGCATCTACATCCGCCACCAAGATAATGTTATTAAAACAAGACTAAAACCAGTGCACTAAAACAGAAGCGAAAAAGAAACACGGAAAAAGGAGGATACCCCACCTCATTTAAACTTTTTTTTTTTTTTTGAGATATATACAAGAGTTGTTACATTCTTGTACAGCCACTAGTACGCGTATCGTTCCGGGCAGGTCCCTGGAATACGATCCCCTGCCGCGAAGAATCGTTTTTTCATCCAAGTACACATTTTACTGTTGCTTTAAACAGAGGCTACAGTTAAGGATTTGCGCCCAGTAAATCCTCCCCGGCCAGATACGAACCTATGACATAGCGCTCGCGGAACGCCAGGCGAGTGTCTTACCACTACACCACGGAGACTAAATAAACTTTGTCCCAAATACCAGAGTAACAAGGTTATCGCAAATAAACGACGTCAATTACGGGCTCACCATAGCCCGTGCTACATGAACATTTCGTTCTGAGTAGCTAAGATTTCTCTAAAATCTTTCTTGCTAGTTAAGATTTCTCTGATGATGGTCTGGTTGTGAAAAGAGATTATATGCTCCTTGATGGAGCCCTGTTGTTTGTGCATAGTTAATCGCCTAGAAAGAGACGTTGTTGTCTTGCCTATACACTGAGTTCTTTGGGGCTTACAGTCCCCAAATGAGCATGTGAAGAAATAGACGACTTTGGTTTCCTTCAGGGTGTTCTATTTGGTGTCTGGGGATTTTTTCATGAGTAGATTGACCGTTTTTTTTTTTGTAGTAAATTGTCAATTGTATTTTCAGATTTTTTCTGTAAGGATAACGTTCCTTTCAATAATATCTTTCTGGACCCTTTCTTCCGTTACATGATGTACTTTGTTGACTAGACCTGCCTTACCCTACAAAGTTCTCCATCAACTTGCTTCCATCCTGAGCTGTAGCTGAGAGCACGGTCGACGTAAGCATTGACAACACTCCTCTTGTACCTGTCTGGGCAGTCACTGTTGGCATTGAGGCACATTCATATGTTTGTTTCCTTAGTGTAGACTGCAGTGTGGAAGCTTCCATTCCTTTCTGTGACTGTTACATCTAGAAAGGGCAGCTTCCCATCATTCTACATCTCGTAAGTGAAACTTAACAGAGAACTCTGCTCGAATGCCTCCTTCAACTGTTGCACACTGCTGGTGAATGAAAAAGGTTTACACATACACTCACAACTGGTGAAGTCGGAACATTCCGGAACAAGTGCTTCGCTGACGATTTTTTTTCCAACCACTACACTGTAAATAATAATCGCCAACAAAACCTAAACAACTAACTTAACTTAACCAGTGGCTAAATATACACAGTATGCTAATTAATAACAATATTAATTTATGTATGAGAAAATTCCTATTTTGAATGAACAGCATGTTAAAATTGACGAATACATGTTTTGGGGTCGACTGCTGGATGGAATGGACTTGGTTTGAGGCCGGGTTGCGTTTCCTATCACTTCATGGCCCGGTCCACCTAGCAGTAAACAGGTACCCAAGAGTTAGTCAGCTTGTTGTGGGGTTACATCCTGGAGGACGAGCATTAGTTCCACCTTCAGGAGTAAAGGGGGCCCCTCGAAGTAAGCCGGGGGGGGGGGGCTAGAAGTAAGCCTGGGGGGGGGGCGGAAGGAGGCCCTCGAAGTAAACCAAACATCTACAGAATTTGTAAACTGGCTGCCTGTCACCCGACACAAGGAATTATAAATTATAAATTCACGTCAAATGTTCTACACGATGACAAGAATATCACCAACAATACACAAATCTTAGTACACATCACAGTAACTCCAACCCGTCCTCTTAAAAATAACGTCGATTCTCGCTCGTATGCGCGCTATTACCAAAAATGGACGTAATTTGAAATGAAATCGACCAATCTTTCATCATACAAATTACGTCTGAATTTGGCCGTTTACCCGTATGGCCGAAAATGAACGTAATATGAAAATTAAAATTTTTAAAAATAAATTTTGGATTTTTTCCAAAACAGTAAGTCAAGGGTCCTCTGGTCCTCTAGGAGGGCAGGAAATTCTTCTAAAGTTTCAAAAGATCATAAAAAACGTTAATTTACAAATTTCTCTCTTAACCATACCGGGTAGGCCAGAGGACTTATTCGGAAAACGGGACAGTTCATCACTTCTCGTGATGAACTGTCACGAAAGTGAGCCGATTTCATTGCAAATTACGTCCATTTTCTGGCCATAGCGCGCATACGAACGAAAAGCGACGTTGTTTTTAAGAGGACGGGTTGTCACGAAAGTGACATACTGTCCCGTTTTCTGTTTTAGTCCTCAGGCTTACTCGGTAAGGTTAGGAGAGGAAACTTTCAATAAACGTTTTTCATGACGTTTTAAAACTTTAAGAGAATTTCCTGCCTTCCCTACTTACCAGAAGATCCTTAACTTACTGTTTTGGGAAAAAAAATAATCCCAAATTAATTTAAACATATTTTTTCCAAATTACGTCCATTTTCCGACATATGGATAAACGGCCAAATTCAGACGTAATTTGCAAGATGCCAGGCTACAACTCCGGCACAATGTTAGGAGAAGAGCGGCGGACGGAACCCCCCGTCTTGAGTGACTCCTAGCATGCGCCTTAACCCCTGCACCATGATATGCTACAAGGTGCACGTCTGTGGATTCCCAAGAAGCTTCTGTCCACAGTCCTGATCCATACATTTTGACAGTAATATATAGTGTTATTATGATTTCACTGTGAATTGTAGTAATTATTTAATCAATTATTTTGTATAATTTAATCAAATCAATTAAAAAAAGACTTTATGATTATAATCATCACCTCGGCTCTTTCTTCCATGGTATAGGGAGCAATGTTTCACTAGCAGGAAGAAGAGAAATTAAGAAAATATGTCTTATGAGTTAAAATTATAAGAGTATTTTGTGAGTTATTCCTTCCGCCCTCATCCGGCCATAGTTACCAGGAACCATCACTGCTGACCCCCCCCCCCCACTCATCCGGCCATAGTTACCAGGCACCATCACTGCTGACCCCCCCCCCCCACTCATCCGGCCATAGTTACCAGGCACCATCACTGCTGACCCCCCCCCCCACTCATCGGCCATAGTTACCAGGCACCATCACTGCTGACCCCCCCCCCCACTCATCCGGCCATAGTTACCAGGCACCATCACTGCTGACCCCCCCCCCACTCATCCGGCCATAGTTACCAGGCACCATCACTGCTGACCCCCCCCCACTCATCCGGCCATAGTTACCAGGCACCATCACTGCTGACCCCCCCCACTCATCCGGCCATAGTTACCAGGCACCATCACTGCTGACCCCCCCCCCCACTCATCATAGTTACCAGGAACCATCACTGCTGACCCCCCCCCCACTCATCATAGTGACCAGGAACCATCACTGCTGACCCCCCCCCCCACTCATCATAGTTACCAGGAAACCATCACTGCTGACCCCCCCCCCACTCATCATAGTTACCAGGCACCATCACTGCTGACCCCCCCCCCACTCATCACAAGTTACCAGGCACCACACTGCTGACCCCCCCCCCACTCATCATAGTTACAGGAACCCATCACTGCTGACCCCCCCCCCACTCATCATAGTTACCAGGAACCATCACTGCTGACCCCCTCCCCCACTCATCATAGTTACCAGAACCATCACTGCTGACCCTGTCATTTAATTACAAAGAATAGACTCTGACAAATAATACTATATTAATTAACATACTCTATTAGGTCAATACACTTCCAATACCCATAGACCACTTGACCTCCGCGATCACCACACACCGTCGTAACTTCCGCCTAAGTCCCTAATACGGAATGATTACTACAACGCTCCACACCCGGTTAGTCTTACATTCAATACTCATATACTGCAGACTTAACTTGGTCACTAAGATCACATCAGGCTCTCGCATAGCTGTCTGCTACACTTCGCTGCTGCCACAAACGGAGACCTCAGAGGACTTGCTAGTTCAACTCCACACAAGACTGACTCCAGTCAGCCATGGCCTCAACATTTCACCCCGCCTCTCAAGGAAGGTATAATCCGATTAACCTTATCCCTAGAGCGGTAACCTTGATCCTAGAAGCCTGACGAAGAATAATTCCTCTTTCCAGGAATTATTAATTTGGCTAAACAGCTTCGGTCTTAATCCATTGACCTTTCCCCCCCCCACTCATCATAGTTACCAGGAACCATCACTGCTGACCCCCCCCCACTCATCATAGTTACCAGGAACCATCACTGCTGACCCCCACCCACTCATCATAGTTACCAGGAACCATCACTGCTGACCCCCCCCCCACTCATCATAGTTACCAGGAACCATCACTGCTGACCCCCCCCACTCATCATAGTACCAGGAACCATCACTGCTGACCCCCCCCACTCATCATAGTTACAGGAACCATCACTGCTGACCCCCCCCACTCATCATAGTTACCAGGCACCATCACTGCTGACCCCCCCCCACTCATCATAGTTACCAGGCACCATCACTGCTGACCCCCCCCACTCATCATAGTTACCAGGAACCATCACTGCTGACCCCCCCCCACTCATCATAGTTACCAGGAACCATCACTGCTGACTCCCCCCCACTCATCATAGTTACCAGGAACCATCACTGCTGCCCCCCCCCACTCATCATAGTTACCAGGAACCATCACTGCTGACCCCCCCCCACTCATCATAGTTACCAGGCACCATCACTGCTGACCCCCCCCCACTCATCATAGTTACCAGGCACCATCACTGCTGACCCCCCCCCACTCATCATAGTTACCAGGAACCATCACTGCTGACCCCCCCCCACTCATCATAGTTACCAGGAACCATCACTGCTGACCCCCCCCCACTCATCATAGTTACCAGGAACCATCACTGCTGACCCCCCCCCACTCATCATAGTTACCAGGAACCATCACTGCTGACCCCCCCCACTCATCATAGTTACCAGGAACCATCACTGCTGACCCCCCCCACTCATCATAGTTACCAGGAACCATCACTGCTGACCCCCCCCCACTCATCATAGTTACCAGGAACCATCACTGCTGACCCCCCCCCACTCATCATAGTTACCAGGAACCATCACTGCTGACCCCCCCCACTCATCATAGTTACCAGGAACCATCACTGCTGACCCCCCCACTCATCATACGACCAGGAACCATCACTGCTGACCCCCCCCACTCATCATAGTTACCAGGAACCATCACTGCTGACCTGCTGACCCCCCCCCTCATCATAAGGACCAGGAACCATCTTCAAGACAGTCTCATCTTCACCACTTCTTAAACTCTTTAACGTTCTCCTAATGACTCCTAATGATCAACAAATATCATGAGTTCTTCTCCTTGGAAAGCTGGCATCACACCATCTTGGTCTCTACCGCCCCAGGCCCGTTCTCTATGTCTTATGAGAACATGTTGTAGTCATCAATAAGTCTCAGGAGACTATGGAGTTGCGCTCTGGTTGTTGATCTGGAGTGGCCTCTCCAGGGCGCAAAGCCAGGGGAGGTTGATACGGAGGAGAAGCTGTTACCCATGCAACAGGTCTCACCCCCAGGATGACATAGATAATTACATCTATGGACTATATTACACACATGAGCTTTATGTATATAATTATTATATCTCTCTGAACTCTGCTGCTTCATGTGTGTAACTATTTCACCTCCCCCTTCTTCCTCTTGAATTACTCACTATGCATGCAGCGCTTCTTCGCTTCCCATTTACTACTTCTTTATGCACTTCATATTATTTAATTCAATATATCAGCCAATCTTTTCGACTTTATATATGACTCTCTTTCTGTCACTCTTCTTGGCTTGGCTTTCTGTCCGTGAATCATAAGATTTACCTTTATGTAATATCATAAGATTTACCTGATTCAAAATACATATATTTTAATTGTAGGCACCCCATAGCCTCGGAAAAGGGAATACAGAGTGTTCAGAGAAAAACTTGCCGTTTAACTCTAAATACTTATGAGTATTCACTTCTCTTACCACCCCTTTTTAATGATTTATGTTGTACACTTTATTATTCGAGGTTACTTAGTTACTAAATCTGAGTGTTTTAAGAAATGTGGACATTAAGATTAAATAAAGTTAAGTTTGTTTCCTAGAGGCTGTAGATTTCTTTTATCTCCTACGACGCATATATCCTGAATTGTATTTTCATTGAATATCATATCCCGCCAAATAGAATTGATTCTTTATGATCATCAATCTTCAATATTTCACTTATTGCTTTATCATACATGTACATAAAGCCAGAACTTCACATTCGTAGTTGAGATTTGGTTATATCACTAAATAATAGAGGTTTATCATATTTAATAAATCAGTAGTCAGGCAGAGTGCCAGAATCGTGGAAGGTTGCTAATGTGGTACCAATTTTTAAGAAAGGAGATTAGGCCAATAGTCAAACTATCGGCCTATTAGCGTAACATCTATTGTGGAAAAGTTACTTTAATCGATAATTGCAAATACCATTCGTCTTCATATTGAAAAACATAAATTAATAAATGATTCACAACATGGTTTTACAAATGGCCGTTCAGGTTTAACAAATATGCTATCATTTTATTCCAGCATAGTTGAGGCAGTTGATAGTGGTAAGGATTGTGATGTTGTGGACCTTGACTTTAGCAAAGCTTTTGATACAGTGCCACATGAAAGGCTGATTAAAAAGATTGAGGCTCATGGTATTGGGGGTGCTATATTAAGTTGGATTAGGGTATGGCTATTCCAAAGGAAACAGAGAGTTAGTATCAATGGGGTTAAGTCACAGTGGGAAAATGTTGTTAGTGGAGTGCCTCAAGGCTCTTTCCTGGGACCTCTGTTATTTATTATAAATATAAATTATTTAGATTCAGGTATGAGTAGCAATATTTGCAATTTTGCCGATGACACAAAAATCGGGAGGGAAATAAACACGGAAAAATACTCACTATTACTTCAAGTTGATCTAAATAGGGTTTTGAAATGGTCAAAAGCTTGGTTGACGAAGTTTAATGATCATAAATATAAAGTTTTGAGGCTAGGTAATGATGATTGAGTTACATGATAGGAGCTAGATGGTGTTGAGATTGCGAGAGGGATCTGGGAGTTATGATTAGTAAGAATTTAAAGCCAAAAAAATCAATACCTAACTGCTCGTATTAAGGCAAATAGGACACCGGGATTTATTAATTAAAGCGTTAGTAACAAACACCTGGTGTTGCTCTTCAGCTATATCTTGCTCTGGTTAGGCCCCATTTAGATTATGCAGATCAGTTTTGGTCGCTGTACTATAGAATGGATATTAATTCACTTGAACGCGTCCAGCATAGGAAGATAAAGTTAATTCCCCGAATTAGAAACCTGTCATATGAAGAAAGATTAACAAAGCTTAAATTGCATTCACTGGAAAGGCGAAGAGTCAGGGGTGACATGATAGAGGTTTACAAGTGGATGAATGGACATAACAAAGAGGATAATAGGGTATTACAAGTATCAATACAAGACAGAACACGAAACAATGTGTATATATTGGATAAGTTTAGATTTCAGAAAGACCTGGGTAAATACTGGTTCGGTAACAGGGTTGTTGATTTGTGGAACCAATTACCGCATAGCGTGGTGGAGGTGGGGTCCCATGATGTTTCAAACGTGGGTTGGACATGTATATGAGTGGGATTGGGTGGTTATAAATAGGAGCTGCCTCGTATGGGCCAATACTCCTTCTGCAGCTGCCTTTATTCTTATGTTCATAGCAGACATTCGTGTGTAGAGGTTGCTACCATTCGTGTGCAGACATTCCTCTAATGGAAACACATTAGTGCTATCATTCTTATTAAATCTATAATTGCATTAGTGGCTTTTCCCCCTGACTCAACTCTCAACTTAGACCATTTTATCTTTGTCAGTCACGCGCCTCAAGTAATTAAACTCATCAAACACTTCCAGAGCTTTTTGATTCACAGTAATTTAACACAATTTACCTCTCTCGTCCCAATCACTGTTTCACTTGGCTCCACTCTTGACTGCCACACAAACAGATAAAAGCTCAACTTTTGTCACCTGCATCTCTCATTTTATCCATTAATTTGCTCCCTCTGTAAACATTAGATCATTTGAGTTCTATGTATTTATAATATACTAAGGTAACCCTCTAGACTCTAGATCGTCGTTCATTCACTGAACACTCATTATGGCCTGTTAGAATGTTAATGTTAACATTATAGTTTAAATCACAGCTCCAAAATATTATCTTTATTACAAATAAAATTTGACCAAATTCATCTGAATGTTCATATCTTTTTATCGTAATTTTCACATTAATATGTTAAAATCTTTCACAGACGTCATGAAGCGCTTGAGTACCACACACTCTCTCTTTAACGTACTCACTACTTTGACTGTGTGGAAATATGTAGTTAACACATGAGCTTATTCCCTGGAACTCAGGAGTGCCACTACTAACTATTTTATCAGTTTTTTTTGAGATATATACAAGAGTTGTTACATTCTTGTACAGCCACTAGTACGCGTAGCGTTTCGGGCAAGTCCTTAATCCTATGGTCCCTGGAATACGATCCCCGCCGCGAAGAATCGTTGTTACAACCAAGTACACATTTTACTGTTGCGTTAAACAGAGCCTACAGTTAAGGAATTGCGCCCAGTAAATCCTCCCCGGCCAGGATACGAACCCATGACATAGCGCTCGCGGAACGCCAGGCGAGTGTCTTACCACTACACCACGGAGACTACTTAGCTATTATTTTGTTATATAGTTATTTTGTGTATATGATAAATCTCTCGTTGAATCACGAACAACTTGTTGACAACAACGTTGAAGAAAAATAGGAAGACAGTTAATATTATTTATGGATTTAATTTCACCTGAAAGAGCAAAATAAACTTTATTCAATTATCCGTTAATACAACACATTATCTTCAAACAGACACAGATATCACAATAGTGTGATATATCAAATGAACAAATCCACAAGGGTCGTGATGAGGTGTACTCAAGTAAGGGCGAACTGGTAGAACATCTGGTTCTACCTCTACCTACATCTGGTTCTACCTCTACTTACATCTGGTTCTACCTCTACCAACATCTGGTTCTACTTCTACCAACATCTGGTTCTACCTCTACCAACATCTGGTTCTACCTCTACCTACATCTGGTTCTACCTCTACCAACATCTGGTTCTACCTCTACCAACATCTGGTTCTACCTCTACCAACATCTGGTTCTACCTCTACCAACATCTGGTTCTACCTCTACCTACATCTGGTTCTACCTCTACCAACATCTGGTTCTACCTCTACCAACATCTGGTTCTACTTCTACCAACATCTGGTTCTACCTCTACCAACATCTGGTTCTACTTCTACCAACATCTGGTTCTACCTCTACCAACATCTGGTTCTACCTCTACCAACATCTGGTTCTACTTCTACCAACATCTGGTTCTACCTCTACCAACATCTGGTTCTACCCCGGACAGAGCCCGGGTGCATGGGGGGGGGGGGATTGTGTGAGACTGATTGGGCTTCGGAGGAGCTTCGGGATCCTCGTGAGGGCAGCAGCACTCCAGGTTGCATTTCTTTTAACATGTCGTGGTACAGTTGACTAAGACGCTTCTGGGAACATCCAGGGGGTAGGTTCGAACCCTCATGACAGCCTGTGATTTGTTCATCTTCAAATAGAGTTTACACTCGTCTTTATATTTCTCTATATCACTCACCAGTCCTGCACAGTACCGTGACCTCATCACCACTACTCTAACGCCTCCATAACTCTCACACTCTTGATTTGTTTAGATCTATTTTTTAACGGACAAATGAAAGACATAATTAAGAGGAAGGTGATCCACTGTGCTGCTCCTGATGAGGTAGACAGCACTACGAGACCTGCCCCATATATTATACTATTCCACAGGAACTTCTTTTTTAACAGCTCGCAAAACAAGGGAAAGAATTATGAACGACGTAGGCCCTGACAGTTGAGTGGACAGCGCTTCGGATTCGTATTCCTTAGGTTCCGGGTTCGATCTCCGATGGAGACGGAAATAAATGGACAGTTTCTTTCATCCTGATACGCCTGTTACCTAGCAGTAAATAGGTACCAGGGACTTAGACAGCTGCTACGGGCTGCTTCCTACGTGTGTGTAACAAGAGGGAGGTATGGTCGAGGACCGGGCCGAGGGGATGCTAAGCTCAGAAATCATCTCAAGATAATCTCAAGATAACACGTCGTTGTCTGAATCGTGACGACTGTCGACACTAAATAAAGAGAATGGAACTATCAGGGGAAAGCGCCAAGCCATTACGACTATACAGCACTTGGAAGGGGTCAGGATAAGGATCTGGGATGGGACGTGGGGGGGGGGGAAGCAATGGTACCCGAGACAGTTTGATTTGATTTTTGCCGGCTGAGGCGGCTAGTTTATTGTGCACCCCATAACCATCCTGTGATTGGTAGCGCAAAAAGCATTACACAGGGCACAAAAGGTCTTTATCAGACCTCATCTTAGATTATTACATAAACAATTTCATCTATACTTCACAACTTAACAATTTACGAACAGCAAATGTTAGAACTCTCCCGCTCAACCATAACACCTTGAGGGATACTGTTGTAGTCTATGACTCTGCACGACCACTTGGACACTCTCCTCCTCAACCATCTCAATATATATATATACTACACAACAATATCTCTCATAAGGGATCTGAAGGTGTTCAAAAAAGATGACTCCCTCGGAGAACACACAACATCTACTCTACTCAGCACCAGGGCATCAGCAGTGATAGCCTGGCCAACATCGCCCCAATAATGAACACCTACAGCGACAACAGGAGATTAGACAACGGTGAATCTTGAAGTGACTTTTGACAGGACTTGTATGTACTGTTGGGACCCCGTGATAGAGCACCCATGTACTGCTGGACCCCGTGTTAGAGCACCCATGTACTGCTGGACCCAGTGTTAGAGCACCCATGTACTGCTGGACACCGTGTTAGAGCACCCATGTACTGCTGGACACCGTGTTAGAGCACCCAGGTACTGCTGGACCCTGTGTTAGAGCACCCAGGTACTGCTGGACCCTGTGTTAGAGCACCCAGGTACTGCTGGACCCTGTGTTAGAGCACCCAGGTACTGCTGGACCCTGTGTTAGAGCACCCAGGTACTGCTGGACCCTGTGTTAGAGCACCCAGGTACTGCTGGACCCTGTGTTAGAGCACCCAGGTACTGCTGGACCCCGTGTTAGAGCACCCAGGTACTGCTGGACACCGTGTTAGAGCACCCAGGTACTGCTGGACCCTGTGTTAGAGCACCCAGGTACTGCTGGACCCCGTGTTAGAGCACAAAGGTACTGCTGGACCCTGTGTTAGAGCACCCAGGTACTGCTGGACCCTGTGTTAGAGCACCCAGGTACTTGTCACCAGCGAGGAGTATGTCAGAACCAACACCTGGACCCCCCCTCCCCCCGCACTGCTGTGCTCACCTAGTTGTTCTTGCGGGGGTTGAGCTCTGGCTCCTTGGTCCCGCCTATCAACTGTCCGTCAACTAATGTACAGGTTCGTAAGCCTATTGGGCTCTATCATATCTACACTTGAAGCTGTGTTTGGAGTCAGCCTCCACCACATCACTTCCTAATGCATTCCATTTGTCAACCACTCTGACACTGAAAAAAATCTTTCTAGCGTCTCTATGACTCATTTGAGCACTCAATTTCCACCTGTGTCCCCTAGGGCGCGTGCCCCTTGTGTTAAATAGTCTGTCTGTATCTACCCTATGAATTCCTCTGAGAATCTACCCTATCAATTCCTTTATCTACCCTATCAATTCCTCTGAGAGACATGATATGGTGATCATGTCCCCTCTAAATCTTCTGTCTTCCAGCGAAGTGAGGTTTAATTTCCATAGTCTCTCCCCATAGCTCATACCTCTCAGCTCGGGTACTAGTCTGGTGGCAAACTTTGAAACCTTTTCCAGTTTAGTCTTATGCTTGACTACACATGGACTCCATGCTGGAGCCGCATACTCCAGGATTGGTCTGACATATGTGGTATACAAAGTTCTGAAAGATTTCTTAAACAAGTTTCTAAAGGCCATTCTTATGTTAGCCAACCTGGCGTATGCCGCTGATGTTATCCTCTTTATATGGTCTTCCGGGGACAGGTCTGGCGTGACATCAACCCCCAGGTCTTTCTTTCTTTCCGACTTTTGAAATATTTCATCTCCCAAATGATACCTAGTGTCTGGCCTCCTGCTCCCTACACCTTCATTTGCTTGGGTTAAACTCTAACAGCCATTTGTTCGACCACTCCTGCAGCTTGTCCAGGACTTCTTGAAGCCTCAAGCAGTCCTCCTCTGTCTTAATCCTTCTCATAATTTTGGCGTCGTCAGCAAACATTGAGAGGAATGAGTCTATACCCTCTGGGATAGCCTCTGTACTCCCCTAATTGTACTCACCTAATTGTGCTTGCGGGAGTTGAGATTTGTCTCTTTGGTCCCGCCTCTCAACTGTCAATCAACTGGTGTACAGGTTCCTGAGCCTACTGGGCTCGATCATATCTACATTTGAAACTGTGTATGGAGTCAGCCTCCACCACAACCCTACTTAACACTGAAAAAATTCTTTCTAACGTCTCTGTGGTTCATCTGGGTACTAAGTTTCCACCTGTGTCCCCTTGTTCGTGTCCCACCCGTGCTGAAGAGTTTGTCTTTGTCTACCCTGTCAATTCCCTTGAGAATTTTGTAGGTGGTTATCATGTCTTCCCTTACTCTTCTGTTTTCCAGGGTTGTGAGGTTCAGCTCCTTTAGCCTTTCCTCGTAGCTCATTCCTCTCAGTTCCGGGACCAGTCTGGTGGAATACCTCTGAATCTTCTCTAACTTCGTCATGTGTTTAACTAGGTATGGACTCCAGGCTGGAGCTGCATATTCCAAGATTGGTCTTACATAAGTGTTATACAGGGTCCTGAACGATTCCTTACACAAGTTTCTAAAGGCAGTTCTTATATTGCCTTTAGAAACTTGTGTAAGGAATCGTTCAGGATCCTGTATACCATCTATGTAAGACCAATCCTGTACAATCCAAGATGTACACACCTCTCATAGTAGCAGTAGATGTACAGAAGGAAATGACTGAAACTACTTGGCGAAATATAGCTTAAGATTAATAAAGTCGTCTGGAATACTAACGAAATTTTCTCTTGAATAGTATGATAATAAAAGCAAAGTTTTTCTGTATATCCATAAAAATGTGAAAAATGCGATCTTTATCTTATCCTCGTATTAAATACACTCGACCAGAGGCCCAGAATGAGGTCAAGAACATGGAGGGGAAAGAATGGAAACATAAAAACACCAACTGAACGGAGCAACAACACCTTACCTTCCTGCTCCTAGACGACAGAGCCGCTCAGCCTCACTCAAGGACGACATTCACCTTGTACACCACACTAATACACCCACTACACCACATCCTTCACCATATACATCACACAAACACACCCACTACACATCCTTCACCATATACACCACACTAATACACCCACTACACATCCTTCACCATATACACCACACTAACACATCCACTACACATCCAAAGTGGATGGGGGCACTAAGCTTTTTATTACATTTGATTCCAGTTTATTATGCACCTCATACTCATGCTGTGAGCGGTAGCGCAAAAAGGATTAAAGAAGGCTCAAAAGGTCTTCATCAGACCTCAACGGAGGTTATTACATTAACACTTACATCTCTCCAGCACACCTTATAATTATAATGTCAGCTAGTTATAGAAATTCTTCTAATCCAATAAGTAGGTATTTGCGGTTAATCATTATAGATTAATGGTAGATCTTTTCCCTAATACATAACTGTTTTAGCTATGGAGGTATTACAAGGTCATAGGAAAGCAGCTGTTTATTATTGTTAGTCTTCACACTGTAACACGGGGACGGTTTCTCTACTTATCTTTCCTTCTTCTCCCCCTCTACTCATATTCTTACTTTTTATTCTCTACCAAGGGACTCCAAAACTTTTACTAAAGCCGACTCCACGCCACGTGGTCCTAAGACGATTGACCGACTTAGGATTCTACAACCCGTATGACGTGACCTAGGCTCTGAGCAAAACCCTAGAGTCGCCTCCGCCGCCACCACCAGACCAGTAACACAGAACAATGATCGAGGTCTGGATCGATCATGCGAATTAATCAACCTTGGGGCTTGATCCCCACTATAACCGATGACCTTGAGAGTTCTTAAGTGTGAAATTAATTACACGGGAATGATGAATTCCGATTCGATGTTAGAATCGACGCCCAATCCAACTCTGCCTCGTGTGGACCACGTGACCAGGACAAGTTCACATACTGTACATATAACAAATACATGGAAATAATAAAAATGCAAAATATTAACTAATTAATTTATTAAAAGAAACTAAAACAAAATCTAAATATGTTCACTCCCTGTCACTTTAACACTCCCTACTTGACCTGAACGGCAATGAGAAGACTATCCCTATAAATAACTTTAGCAACTATACATCTATGTTTTACCAGCTACCAGCTAAAGATGTTGGGCTGGTCTTGGGGGAGAGGTGAGATGGGTTGACCTCCCCCAGTTGATCTGGCGTCCACACTGATCTCTCCTCGTCTGGTCTACCCCAGACTAGAGCATTGTATCCTTCCGCATAGTCTAAGTTTTACCAAGTTACTTAGCCAGGTTTAAGTTATAACAATTAACCTCTGTTTGTACTGAATTGATCCAGACTGGTTGAATTATTTTACTGAAATTAAATTACACAAGCATCTAACGGCAGAGCTGTTCCCGATCACAAAAATGGTTATTAAAACTTTGAGAAATAGTGGACATGTCAACACTGATGACCTATGACCGCCAGGTCACTCCGCCTTACAACTTAGATCTGATTCGTGATGTCACTGATGATGACTTAACTCAATAAGAATACTCTTGATATTGTACCCAGTAATATTATACAATACAATTTTAATACAAAATGAATAAAGGCTAATTTCTCTAAATTACTGAATACTATGGGATGATTCATTATACGCAACTATGAACAGAGACGCCCGCCATTTGTGACTCAGACCTGCTAATCCCCAGGGGAATCTGTATTGTAGAGGTCAGGTCCCTACACGAAACTTCTGGAACCTTCTGGAATAATTCTCACAACCAGCCTAGTTTGTTACAACACTACACTGTTTATTCCTTAATTTGTATGTCATTTATCTACTGGATACAGTAGATAATGGATACAGTGGATATCCAAACATGGATTCAGTGCAAGGATTTCAAGTATTTTGTCCTTAGTAATAAGATAGTTTGTCAATTCACGCAACGTGATTCAAGTTTTATCTCTAAATGGCTTAATTTTATCACAGTCCAAGATGGAATTCTCTCGTGTGCGTCCCAGTCTTTGTCAACACATTTTACACTTTACTTCACCACCGTCGCCCCAAGACAACCCTTCACAGTCATCATGATGACAGAACACCGTCACCGTCGCCCCAAGACAACCCTCCACAGTCATCATGATGACAGAACACCGTCACCGTCGCCCCAAGACAACCCTTCACAGTCATCATGGTGACAGAACACCGTCACCGTCGCCCCAAGACAACCCTCCACAGTCATCATGGTGACAGAACACCACCACCGTCGCCCCAAGACAACCCTTCACAGTCATCATGATGACAGAACACCGTCACCGTCGCCCCAAGACAACCCTCCACAGTCATCATGATGACAGAACACCGTCACCGTCGCCCCAAGACAACCCTTCACAGTCATCATGGTGACAGAACACCGTCACCGTCGCCCCAAGACAACCCTTCACAGTCATCATGGTGACAGAACACCACCACCGTCGCCCCAAGACAACCCTTCACAGTCATCATGATGACAGAACACCGTCACCGTCGCCCCAAGACAACCCTTCACAGTCATCATGGTGACAGAACACCACCACCGTCTCCCCAAGACAACCCTTCACAGTCATCATGATGACAGAACACCGTCACCCCAAGACAACCCTTCACAGTCATCATGGTGACAGAACACCACCACCGTCGCCCCAAGACAACCCTTCACAGTCATCATGGTGACAGAACACCGTCACCGTCGCCCCAAGACAACCCTTCACAGTCATCATGGTGACAGAACACCGCCACCGTCGCCCCAAGACAACCCTTCACAGTCATCATGGTGACAGAACACCGCCACCGTCGCCCCAAGACAACCCTTCACAGTTTCCACTTCACCGTTGTACGAACTGTGAAGAATGTGTTCCTAATTAGCACTAATGAATAAAAATTGTCAAACATTTTTGTCTTCCCAAGAAACTTTCAGTTAGCCTTGACCCCATCAGCATCATCTTGGCCGCCTCTCACTCAACTAGAAATTGTCACATATGCTTCTGTATGTCCCTATCATCTTGTCTTCCTTATATACCTCTACTATATCTCCCCATCGCTTTAAATCCCTCATATATTCCTCTGATATATCACCCCATCACCTTAACTCCCTAATATATTCTTCTGATATATCTCCCCCATCATCTTGTCTTCCTTATATACATGCTCGTGCCATAGTCTCATTATTTTGTCCTCCTCAAATATACTCTTATTATATTTTCTCATCTTCTTGGCTTCTACTTATAATATATATATATATATATATATATATATATATATATATATATATATATATATATATATATATATATATATATATATATATGTCGTACCTAGTAACCAGAAAGCACTTCTCAGCCTACTATGCAAGACCCGATTTGCCTAATAAGCCAATTTTTCATGAATTAATATATTTTCTCTATTTTTTTTTCTTATGAAATGATAAAGCTACCCATTTCATTGTGTATGAGGTCAATTTTTTTTATTGGAGTTAAAATTAACGTAGATATGTGATCGAACCTAACTAACCCTACCTAACCTAACCTAACCTAACCTATCTTTATAGGTTAGGTTAGGTTAGGTAGCCGAAAAAGTTAGGTTAGGTTAGGTTAGGTAGGTTAGGTAGTCGAAAAACAATTAATTCATGAAAACTTGGCTTATTAGGCAAATCGGGCCTTGCATAGTAGGCTGAGAAGTGCGTTCTGGCTACTAAATACGATATATATATATATATATATATATATATATATATATATATATATATCCTCTGCTCAGTGTCCAGCGGAGAGAGAGCCCCGCAACGGCCGACCAGACGGAATCACACTGCGACCGTGGAAGGGTGGCAGACAGTTGGCATGGGACTATACTTGTGTATCCACCCTGGCAACCACATACATCAACCTCTCTGCCGGCACAGCAGGAGCCGCGGCGACACGGAGAGAAAGAGACAAGTCAGTCAAGTACAGGCAATTAGATCATCAGCACAACTTCGTTCCAATAGGGTCTGAGACCCTAGGCCCATGGGGAGAGAGTGCAAGAAGGTTTCTTAAGGATCTTGGTTCCAAGCTCATTGACACCACAAGAGACCCTAGAGCAGCAAGTTTTCTCTTTCAGCACCTCAGTGTCGCGATCCAGAGGGGAAATGCTCGCTGCATCCTCGGTTCCTGCCCGGCATCGGAGGAGTTCGAGGAAATCTACAGCCTCTAGGAAGCGAACTTTTTTTTTGTGTCCTCTTAATGTTATTTTTTTTTTTGCATAAAATCAGATATGTAATTGTATAGCCTTGCATAATAAACTGTACACCATAAAAAAAGGGGGTGGTAGGAGAAGCGAACACTCTTACGTATTCAGAGTTAAATGGCAAGTTTTTCCCTGAATGCTCTGTGTTCCCTTCTCTGAGGCTGTGGGTCGCTATAATTGCACCAGTGGTGTTACCCCCCTATATTATATATATATATGTATATATATATATATATATATATATATATATATATATATATATATATATATATATATATATATATATATATATATATATATATATATATATATATATATATATATATATATGTAATGTTTTTGGGTGAGGTGACAAAAGACAAAACACGAAATAATGGGTATATTGTATATTTTCTGCTATATTTCACTTGCTGCTTCTATGTTGGTTCGGGGTCTTGAAGTGGGTAGAATATAGTTGTGTTTTATATAGAATATATATAGACTATATAGAATATAGTTGGATCGTTGGGGATATAGCCTCAGCTCCCAAAGACTTTTGTACAGTCACGGTTGGTCGAATGGTTAAAGTACGCGTACGCCAAGGTGCATAGTGCTCCTGGAAGTCTGGGTTCGAATACTTCTGGGGTGTGGAGTTTTCCGTTGCATATTGGCTTGGAGACCATTCAAGCTTGTTCGCATTTGTGTTGCTCACGTGACTCCACAAAGTGAGGTGATTCGATATAATATTTATACCCAAGCTTAACACCAAGTGCTGTCGGGACGTTGGGGATATAGCCTTGGCTTCCAATGTCTTTTGTACAGTCATGGCTGGTCGAGTGGTTAAGGAACGGACTTTCTGCATTTCCCTGAAAGAAGCAGCGTCCCCTTCCCCCTTCGCCAGTGCTGTGGTGGAGGTAGGTACTGGGCAGTGTGGAAGTGCATGTGTAGTCCCACACCACTTGCTTTCCATCCTTCCAAGGACGCATGGTGACCCCATCTGGGCGCTTCTGACGTTCGTTGGGTCTGAATAGATGTAGTTCTCCTTGTGCCGGGCAGCGGGCTGTGGCGAGGCTCCTCTTGATGATGATGTTGATCTCTTCATGTCTTGCAATCTTACCCCTGTTATTTACGATATACTAGACCATGACGACCATATTGGTCTGACATCGCGATTCTGCAATGCACCTATATTCGGTGAGGATGAGGGCGGCAAGGCGAACGGCAACTCCAATGCTGAAAGCATCATGATTGAGGCGAGTTCCCAGGACTGCATTGGGCACAGCAAATATAAAATCCCCAGCATGGGTTCTGTTACCGCTAAGAGGCAAGCTTTGTTCTCAGCATCTGCATTTTCAAGCATTATTGTGGCAGTCTTTTCCATTATGGGGCTATCCCAGTGGGCCTGCTTGTGGCCTTTTGGGGCTTGTGGTCGGGGTAGAGGGTGTGCAGTGGTTTCTCATTGACTGGCTGCTTCGATGAACTTTTGATCATGAGTTCCCGCTGTCTCTCTCATACGCTTTGGTAGGATCTGCTCAACTAATTCGTTGGCTGCTGTGCGTGAGTATAAGAATGCTGGGGTGCTCCCTCAGTTGCCTTTCGTATGCCTCTTCACCCAAATCCCACTGGTAGTGTTGCTTGGTCCCACTGACTGTCATCTAAATCTAGGTTGAGCGCCTTCCTGAATATTGACCTGAGGTGCTCATTTTATTGACTTATAAGTAGGTTGCCAAAGGTGGGTGCACACCTTAAGAAATACATTAGCCTGGGTAAGGTAAGGCACTTTGTGAGAAGATAGATGGCGTCATGGGAATCTAAGTTCCATATTCTCTCTTCCATCTTCTTTAAGTCGTTAAACGTTTCGTCAATAACTGCAGCAATGGCAATGTGGCCCAGAGGTGCTCCAAGTAGTGTGCTGTCGGCGGGTTTAATGACTGAGGCTTCTGGTAAAACTGATTTCACTGCATTAATGACTACCTCACTGGATGAAATAATTTCACACTTGGAGGGGTTAAGAACGAGACCCATGGTGTTCCCTCTGTGGCTTCACCAGCTGCAGGTCTTCCAGCAGGAAGTCTTGTGTGCCTGCCAGAGTGCCATCATCCAGGAACCAGATGTTGAGCTCACTGGACAGTCTGCATGTGATTTCTCGAACCGCTATGCAAAAGAGGAAGGGTGCAAGGGGGTCTCCCTGTTGAATTCCATCTGCTGAGCTGACTTCATGTTCCCCAAACAGGAGTGTTGAATTTTTGCTGTAACCTGTTGACACAAAGGGGAGAATGCTTGGGCAATGTTCCTGGACTGCGGTGAGGACTACTTCCCTTTTAACCGAGTTGAAAGCGTTTTGGAAATATAATTTTACTAACAATCACTGTTCGAAGACCATATCCAGCTCTTCGAATGTGGGGTGCATGCCCAAGATACAGCAAGAATTTCCTCTCTGGATCACGACACTGAGGCGCTGGAACGGGTGACTGGCCACTCCTGAGTCTCTAGTTTGCCTAATGAGTTCCTCACCCACCTCCTTTAGGAACTTTAGTGCATATTTACCCCAGGCGCCCAGGGTTTCAGAGCCTATCGGCACGAACCTGAAACAACGTTCTAGGTCCCTGTACTTATTAGTGTTCTGGGTCTCTCTGAAGGTGGCCGCACCGCCATCCTCAGCTGTACTGTGAGGTAGATAGGTATCAGGCAATGTAGATGCACACGTGTAATCCCACACGACCTGTTTACCTTCCCTCCATGGCTACAGGGTGATTCCCACTGGGCGTTTTTTACTGTGGTCAGGTCTGCACAACTGAGGTTCCCTTGGTGCTGGGCATCCAGCTTTAGCCAAACTTCTCTTGATGATGTCATTGATTGCTTCATGTCTGGCAATCTTTCCCTCTTTACGACAGATGAGGCCAATCTTTTAGTTTACGATTTACGGCAATCTTTGCGACAGATGAGACCATGGCTGCCGTATTGGTCCGCCGACGTATCGCCGCACATATACCGGTGTTCGGTGGAGATAGGAGCAGCAAGGCACTGGACAACACCAATACTTAGGTCCCCATGGTCCAGACGGGTGCCCAAGGTGGAATTATGTACAGCCAACAGGAAGTCCCCGGCATTGGGAGCTTGCACAACTAGAAGACGCGCTTTGTTGTTCCCAGATGCTGCCTCCAGGAATGCTGTGGCGATGTTCTCCACTATGGGGCTGTCCCATTTGCAGTCGTTTGGAAAAGTTGGTCAAGGGTGAGAGTTGGCAAGATTGTCCCACTGGCCGGCTCCATATCTTGAAGTTATCTTGAGATGATTTCAGGCCTTTTTTTTTTTTTTAGTGTCCCCGTGGCCCGGTCCTCGACCAGGCCTCCACCCCCAGGAAGCAGCCCGGGACAGCTGACTAACACCCAGGTACCTATTTTACTGCTAGGTAACAGGGGCATAGGGTGAAAGAAACTCTGCCCATTGTTTCTCGCCGGCGCCTGGGATCGAACCCAGGACCACAGGATCACAAGTCCAGCATGCTGTCCGCTCGGCCGACCGGCTCCATCCACGAATTTGGGATCTGAAATCCCAATGGGGGTTCCTTAGGTATTCTGGTTGTATTTCAATCACAACATGGTGGGATGGTTAGAGTACTGGTTGTGTCTTGGTGCGCGAACACCTCGGCCTTTTAGGTTCGAGTCTCTGGCAGGGGTGGAATCCTTTGTGTGTTTACCTATGACTTGTGAGTTTATGCAAGTATCTGTGTATATATGTTTCATATATATATATATATATTTCATTCACATAGCCCCACCAGCAACACGCGGGTACCATCCAGAGGATATAGGTGGGTATAATCAGACGGTCGCCAATACCTCTCCTGGCACATTATCAGTTAAGGAATTTCGTAATAGAAAGTGAAGCAGTGTTGCCCCCAATCAGTGCCTCGAGTATTTGCTGCTTCCTCGCCGGAGTCCTCGCAAGATATTTCATTAAGAGAACTGAACGTTATCTCTCTCCGCTCACATCCTACCACCTACAGATTTCTTCGGCAGTTTTTCAAAATTTCACATTTATTAATTTATTGTTTCTTTATTCTTCATGCTATCTTGTTTTATTATTATGTATTGAATATTTTGCATTCAAACGTAATTCGGCATTCGCCCCATTTTATCGTGTTTGTATTGAAACACTTGTATCAATGACTGGCTCAGGTCAGATGACATTGTTGCAAACCTGCATTAGTTCTTATATGTTCATTTATTTATAAAGAGGGATCAAGGTACGTACTTGTTAATGCTATTCATCTAGCAACATTTTATCTCCATTAAGTGCAGGATAACTTACGTTGCATTCAGATGATAAGGTTGATAAGGTTGTTTATCCGTTGTTTATATTCTGTGCTTGAGGGTGGGGGAAGGTTGTGCTTCTGCTCTTTGGTCCCACCTCTCAACCGACAGCTAGTGTACAGGTTCTAGAGCCTATTGGGCACTATCATATATGCATTTGAAACAGTGTTTGGGAGTTTACCTCCACACATAAACATACTTCCTAGTGTGAGTGTGTGTGTGTGTATTTACAATTTGTATTTTCTATTTCTTCCTGCAGGATCGAGCTGTTAGCTCCTGGATCCGCCTTTCGTACCATCGATTGTCAAACGTTCTGACTCTCTACCTTTTTACTCTATCATATCTAGTGCGTTTATTTCTCCTTATTACACACACACACACACACGCACAGTGTCAGTGTCAGAGTAGTTAACAAATGGAATGCATTAAGCATTCCTAATGTGTTGCGGGGGTCGTTCACTTCCAGTAGATCATCCGAGACAACTGGTGTCATGTCCCTTACATTCCATGTGTCCAGTTTGAGAGCTGGGTGGCTCTGTGTCTGTTTTCTTTTACCTGGTGCATGGGTTGACGATTATCTTCTTGGATTGTGGCCTAAGCCCCACACACCCAGTGGAGCAGGCGGACCGTGACGAGGCAGCACCTTATTGGCTGGGGGCTGCCCAGCTTGAGGCGGGCGGTAGCTGTCCGATGAGACTGGGTGATTTCTTCCACCGACGGAAGCAACCCTTGGCGCCTCACTCTACGCCAATTGAATGAAAGGATTATTATGCGTAACCAGTCGCTTCCCGTGTTGAGCCATCACCAAGGCGACGCTGGGGTGTCCTCTCCAGGGCACAGACCTGGGCCGTAGTTATGGAGAACCGGCTGTTGTCCATGCAGCAGATCCACCCTCTCCACGCCACTGATGTGTTCTAAGGGAAGGGCAGGCGCCGATATGCTTGGCACCAGTGTCGTCGCAGGAGTTGCCAGAACGTATCTGAAAACAGCTGCAGACCTCCTTAGGGACTCCGACTCCGGAATTTCCTCGGGGTTGACTCCCGAAGCCTTTCCCATGAGTTGGTTTAGCCGCAAGACAGCCGAGGATTGAATTCTGGGTTTTCCTTCCCCTAGATGAGTTGCCTTCCCAGGCTGACGAGTCCCATCTGCCTGAAGCAAGTGGTTTTAAGGAGCCAGAGACCTGCCTTCGCCCTTTCTCCTGTTAGTATAAGCAGTTCCACCAGGCCTAGAGGCTAAGCCACACGTGCAGGCCAGGAACTGGACTTGGTTGTCGGAGGCTATTTGAGACTCACACCATCAGAGGCACTTTGCAGGTTGTGGGAGCTTATCTCTACAACATCCCCTCCCCCCCCCCACCTCCCTCCCACCTATGACAACCCCTGGAACCAATTATTGTCTTCAATAATATTTACTACATATTGCTATCACACACACACACATCCCCAGGATGCAACATATAGCAGCTGTTTAACTCCCAGGTACCTATTTACTCCTTGGTGAATAGGAACATCAGATGAAAAACACTTCCCCTTTGTTTCTACCTCGACCGGGAGTTAAACCCACTAAGTCCCTTAGGACTTGTACCCCAGAGTGCTGTTCGCTTCCCTGCGTGTGTGTGTTTACTATTTGTGTCTGTAGAATCAAGCTCTTCGACCCCATCTTTCTAACCAATCTATTTTTCCTCTATTATATCTACTACATATATGTCTAACACACATATTCCCAGGATGCACCCATAGCAGCTGTCTAACTCCCAGGTACCTATTTACTGCAAGGTGAACAGGTGAATTAGGGTGAAAGAAAGTCTGCCCGTTTGCTTCCGCCTCCGCCGGGAATCGAACCTGGACCATAAAGGCTATGACCCTCAAGCACTGTCCACTTAACCGCGAGGCGCATGCATGTGTACTCACCTAGTTGTACTTACCTAGTTGTGCTTGCGTGGGTTGAGCTCTGGCTCTCTGGTCCCGCCTCTCCATTGTCCATCAACTAATGTACAGGTTCTTGAGCCTACTGGGCTCTATCATATCTACACTTGAAACTGTGTATGGAGTCAGCCTCCACCACATCACTTTCTAATGCATTCCATTTGTCAACCACTCTGACACTAAAAAAATTCTTTCTAACGTCTCTATGGCTCATTTGCGAACTCAATTTCCACCTGTGTCCCCTTGTGTTAAATAGCCTGTCTTTATCTACCCTATCAATTCCTCTGAGAATCTTGTATGTGGTGATCATGTCCTCTCTAACTCTTTTGTCTCCCAGTGACGTGAGGTTTAATTCCCGTAGTCTCTCCTCGAAGCTCATACCCCTCAGTTCTAGTACTAGTCTGGTGGCAAACCTTTGAACCTTTTCCAGTTTAGTTTTATGCTTGACTAGACTAGATATGGACTCCATGCTGGTGCCGCATACTCCCGGATTGGTCTGACATATGTGGTATATAATGTTCTGAAAGATTCCTTACACAAGTTTCTAAACGCCGTTCTTATGTTAGCCAACCTGGCACATGCTGCTGATGTTATCCTCTTGATATGAGCTTCAGGAGACAGGTCTGGCGTGATATCAACCCCCAGGTCTTTCTCTCTCTCTGACTCTTGAAGTATTTCATCTCCCAAATGATTCCTTGTATCTGGTCTCCTGCTCCCTACACCTATCTTCATTACATTATATTTGTTTGGGTTAAACTCTAACAACCATTTGTTCGACCATTCCTGCAGCTTGTCCAGGTCTTCTTGAAGCCTCAAGCTGTCCTCCTCTGTCTTAATCCTTCTCATAATTTTGACGTTGTCAGCAAACATTGAGAGGAATGAGTCTATACCATCTGGGAGATCATTTACGTATACCAGAAACAGGATAGGTCCGAGTACAGAGCCCTGTGGGACTCCACTGGTGACTTCACGCCAATCTGAGGTCTCACTCCCTCACTGTAATTCTCTGCTTCATATTGCATAGGTACTCCCTTACTCCTGCCTGTTTCTCCTGCTGTGTACTCATCTATTTGTACTCACCTATTTGTGCTTGCAGGATCGAGCATTGGCTCTTGGATCCCGCCTATCCTGCCATCGGTTGTTTACAGCAATGACTCCTGTCCCATTTCCCTATCATGCCTAATTTTAAAATTATGAATAGAGTTTGCTGCTACAACCTGTTCCCCAAGTGCATTCCATTTTTCCACTACTCTCACGCTAAAAGAAAACTTCCTAACATCTCTGTGACTCATCTGAGTTTCCAGTTTACACCCATGTCCCCTCGTTCTGTTATTATTACGTGTGAACATTTCATCTATTTCCACTTTGTCAATTCTCCTGAGTATTTTATATGTTCCTATCATATCTCCTCTCTCTCTTCTTTTCTCTAGTGTCGTAAGGTTCAGTTCCCTCAGACGTTCTTCATATCCCATCCCTCGTAACTCTGGGACAAGCCTCGTTGCAAACCTCTGAACCTTCTCTAGTTTCCTTATGTGTTTCTTCAGGCGGGGGCTCCATAATTAGGCGACATACTCTAAGACTGGTCTCACGTAGGCAGTGTAAAGCGCCCTGAAAGCCTCCTCATTTAGGTTTCTGAATGAAGTTCTAATTTTCGCCAGTGTAGAGTACGCTGCTGTCGTTATCCTATTTATATGTGCCTCAGGAGTTAGATTAGGTGTCACATCCACTCCCAGGTCTCTTTCTCGAATCGTTACAGGTAGGCTGTTCCCCTTCATTGTGTACTGTCCTTATGATCGTCTATCACCTGATCCCATTTCCATAACTTTACATTTACTGGTGTTGAACTCCAGTAGCCATTTCCCTGACCATCTCTGCAACCTGTTTAAGTCCTCTTGGAGGATCCTACAATCCTCATCTGTCACAACTCTTCTCATTAATTTTGCGTCATCCGCAAACATTGAATTGTATGATTCCACTCCTATAAACATATCATTTACGTAAATTAGAAAGAGGATTGGACCCAGCACCGATCCTTGAGGTACTCAACTCGTTACTGTTCGCCAGTCCGACTTCTCGCCCCTTACCATCACTCTCTGGCTCCTTCCTGTTAGGTAGTTCCTCACCCATGCTAGGGCCTTTCCGCTTACTCCTGCCTGCCTCTCAAGTTTGTAAAGCTGCCTCATGTGCGGTACTGTATCAAAAGCCTTTTGGCAGTCAAGAAATATGCAGTCTGTCCAGCCTTCTCTGTCCTGCCTTATCCTTGTTACTTTGTCATTGAATTCTAAAAGGTTTGTTAGGCATGATTTCCCTTTCCAGAACCCATGTTGGTGCTTGTTTACAAACCCAATGCTCTCCAGGTGCTCAACAAGTCTTAGCCTAATTATTCTTTCAAGTATTTTGCAGGGGATGCTTGTCAGTGATACGGGTCTGTAGTTAAGTGCCTCCTCCCTATCACCTTTCTTGAAAATCGGTACAACATTTGCCTCCTTCCAGCAACTGGGCAATTCTCCCGACCTAAGTGACTCATTAAGGATCATTGCCAGAGGCACGCTGAGAGCCTGCGCTGCCTCTTTTAGTATCCACGGTGATACTTTGGTCCAACCGCTTTAGTTGCATCCAGTGTTGTCAACTGTTTCATTACCTCCTCTGCTGTCACCTCTATATCTGATAGTCTTTCATCTAGGGTAATCTCTTCTAACAATGGGAGCTGCTCAGGCTCAGTTGTGAACACTCCATGGAAACTTGCATTCAGTACCTCACAGATTTCCTTGTCGCTTTCTGTATATGCCCCTTCTGTTTTCCTCAGTCTTGTCTCTTGGTCATTTACCGACATCTTCCTTCTTATATGGCTATGTAGTAATTTAGGTTGCTTTTTCGCTTTGATTACAATATCATTCTCATAATTTCTTTCCGACACTCGTCTTATGTTAATGTAATCGTTACTAGCTCTGTTACATCTAATCCTGTTGTCCTCTGTCCTTTGTATTCTGTACTTCCTCCACTCCCTCCTGCTTCTCACTTTTGCTTCCTGACACTGTCTATTAAACCATGGGTTATTATATTCCCTCCTGCTTTTTTCCTTTACTGTTGGAATAAATCTCTCTTCAGCCTCCTTGCATTTCCATATGACTTGGTTCATCATATCTTGCACTGTTTTTCCTCTAATTTCTTCCTCCCAATGCACTTCTCCCAAGTAACCCCTTATCCTTCTGTAGTCCCCTCTTCTGTAATCAAGTCTCCTTACTTGGACCTCTTGTCCTTTGGTCACAATTTTAAGCTCCATCATGTAGTCAAAGACTAGGACACAATGGTCACTGGCTCCTAGTGGTATTTCATGTTCTAAACGCTCAATGTCTTCTACATTCTGGGTGAAAATGAGGTCTAATAGGCTGGGCGTATCCCCTCCTCTTTCCCTAGTGTCTTCCTTCACATGCTGTGTTAGGAAATTCCTGTCAATAACGTCTATTAGCTTCGCTCGCAAGGTCTCCTCCCCGCCATTGGGATTCTTCGTTTCCCAATCTATCTCTCCGTGATTTAGGTCCCCCATGACCAGCAGCTTCGCTCTCATTCTATGCACTATAGTTGCTGCCCTCTGCAGTTCATCTATACATGCCTTGTTGCTGTCCTCATACTCCTGCCTGAGCCTTCTACTGTTTGGTGGGGGATTGTAGAGTAACAAGATTACAATCTTCTTCCCATCCACTGTCAGAGTTCCATGTATGAAGCTCGTGCTTTCATTGGTACCCGGATTTTCCAGCTCATCAAACTTCCATTTCCGCTTTATTAGGAGTGCAACTCCTCCTCCCTGTCTCTGTGTCCTTTCTTTTCTTATCACCTGGTACCCCTCTGGAAAGATTGTGTCCGAGATCATGCCATTTATTTTAGTTTCCACTATTGCCACTATGTCTGGGTCTGTCTCACTTACTCTTTCTTTTATCTCTTCTGCTTTATTGGATACCCCATCAGCATTGGTGTACTAAACCTTGAGACTCTTCTTGGAAACTCTGGTGCCAGAGTTCCCCCCTTTCGCCGGGGGTCTGGGGGGTACTGGGGGATGTCTGGGGGGCGAGTGGGGGCTGTGGGGGTGTCTGGGGGGGGGGTGCTATGGGGGTGCCTGGGAGTGCCTGGTAGGCGAATGGGGTCTGGGCATCTAGGGGGAGAGAGTGGGGAGGGGGAGAGTGTGTGTATGGGGGATGCAGGGGACTGGGGGTGGCCGGGGGGGGGGGGAGAAGATGTCAACCAGGTCAGATCAGGTCAGATGGTGTGGTAAGAGGGGGTGGGGTGGGGTATAGTAGGGTCCTATTCCCTGTTCCCAGAAGGCATTAATAATTTTTCCCCTGACTGAACGCTTGTGTGTGTGTGTGTGTGTGTGTGTGTGTGTGTGTGTGTGTGTGTGTGTGTGTGTGTGTGTGTGTGTGTGTGTGTGTGTGTGTGTGTGTGTGTGTGTGTGTGTGTGTGTGTGTGTGTGTGTGTGTGTGTGTGTGTGTGTGTGTGCGCGCGCGCACTTGTGTGCGTGCATACGTAGTCATGCGTGTGTCACGAACTCCTTTAAGCGTTACCTCTACCTAAATGAGCCACCCTGAGATTTTTAAATATATATGATATCCTGAACAAGAATTTGATAATATTTTACCTCAATCTGTACACCTGATTAATTGACCAGAGAGGGGGTACATACCAGTCTGCCTCCCGCTCACACAACCAGATGAGTAATGACGATGTATGATGATGATGGTTATCCGTTGTTGTCTCCCACTTGGTGATTCACTAAGTGCTGGTAGATTGATGAAGTCGGTTCTTCTCTGTCTACACAAAGCTCTGGAGTCAGTCACTGTACCGTTGTGTTACAGTTCACTAATTTACTTTACCACTGATCACAGTCACCACCCAACAAACACAATCAGGCAGTTCCATGGCGGGTCGTCCCACCTGGCCGTCAGGTCAGGTTGCTCCACGCGGTCCTCCACACTTATATGCACCGGTGATGCCACTAGCTCCACTTTAGTTTCTTCGCACTATCGCAAGCGATATGACTATGCTATGTAGCACCCTGCTAGCTACACACAGCGAGAGGCCAAATACTATGATCTAGCCTCTATACTCCTTCAATGTCCCGAGAAATTGACGAATTTCCGTTTCCGCGGACCTCACTAATCGTGTGTGTCCCCTACCGGTTACTTGTGTGTGTGTGTGTGTGTGTGTGTGTGTGTGTGTGTGTGTGTGTGTGTGTGTGTGTGTGTGTGTGTGTATGTGCGCGCGCGCGCACGCGCGCTTATTATAACAGTGGTTATGTATTAGTGACTACGGGTAAGTGAGGTCTGGTGCTCCATGCCTCTCTTACTCTCGCCTTGTTGTGTCAGCCACGTTATAACCTCAGTCAGACTCTACAGCAGGACACTTGAACCATCCTTCACCTCTCTTGGTCCTCTGATGGAGCCTCTGAAGGCCCTTGTAAAGCTTTAAGACTTATGACCTTGCTCTCTTTCTTTGTGTCTCTTCCCTGTATTTATCTCTTGTGTTTACTCTTTTGTTTCACTTATCATTTTGTTACATTTCAGCTTTTGTATATCTTCTCTCCTCTACTTGTTCATCTCCTTCATCTTCCTTTATTATTTATATTTTTGTTTTGTCTTTTCATTCCATTCTCATTCCAATTCTTTCTCTGCTGCATCTTTGATCCCAGCTATATCTCTATCTTCTATGTTCTCTCTATTACATCTTTCATCCTCCTTTCCTTCTTGCTTTCTCCTTCATATCTCGCTTCTGGTTTCTTGTTTTATATTTCTCTCGATTACTATTTCCATTTCCTTCTGCTGTTTACCTACTCTCCTGTTTACTCAACTTATTCTTTCCCTCTTACAGCATTATCTTACGTTACGCATCTTCTCCCCCTTTTCCTTCTGGCTTCCTTTTCCCAAAGCTACTTTGTGAGAAATGTGAAGATATTACTGACTCCGGACGCTCATCACAGCGAGTAAGAGAGATGTCATTTTGAAATTCCCTCGAGCTTGTCGGTTTGACCTTAGGGTTTCCGGCTCATTCCAGACTTGTCTCGTCCTATTTTCCAGTCCAGCATCACCTTTTAGACCTTTTCTTATATTTAATGTTTGACCTGTACTTTTCAGACAGGTGTCATGGTATCTTCCTATCCTGTATAATAGAACCTTTCAGATCGGACTCTTGGCTCCCTCGAAACCTCTCTCTTGGTGTTCTTGAGGTCAATATTATGCAGCCTGAGCCACTAACTTGACTCAACTGTACAACAGGTTAATGTAATTCGTTCTTTGATGTACATTGTTTTCTTCAGGGATCTGCTACAACTCATTCCGGAAGCTCTTGCATATATTGATTACATTCTAATCTTGAAATGCACAACGAAGAAAATGCCGACTGCTACGAGGATCATTAAATCAGAGCTTGCAGAAATTTCTTCATTTGGTAGATGATGGCAGATTACATTTCCATAAGAGGAAATAGAGTTGAAGATTATTCTTAGATTGTACTGAACCTGTGACAGTCATATAGATAAGTGGAATAAATATAATGCTCATTGATGAAGTTAACATTTTGGGATAGGTTTTAACTCATCACTGGCCATGAAGAGCCACATGATGAACCTAGCAAGAAAGGCAGCCAAGAAACTTTCAACTATAAAACACATGTCTTACTTTTTCGACACCAGGAGTTGCGGAACCTTACACGGAGCACAAACTTGATCCACTCTTAAGTCTGCACTGCTCTCCTGGGTAGCCTGACCTCCCCTTCATTTACTCAATTCTGGACATGATATATAACCACATGAGAAGATTCATCTCAAGTCTTAACCCATTCTAGGTGGAGTGATCAGTATATCAGAACCTTCAACACCACAGAGATGTTTGTTGCTTCACGTTTATGTATGTAAACAATCTTCTTAAGGTTCTTCACCTGGCCCAACCTCGTGGACGACAATAAATTTCGAACCTCAACACAAGGCGCTTAGTTATCAACAATATTATGATGGCTTACCCTTTTGCATGAACATCACTCCATCAACGATCATTCATTCCTAAGTTGTCTTCAATTAGGAATATGTTCACTCAAAAAAAGATATATAGGAAATAAATTTTTCCGACCATATGTGAGCTTTGATTCACAGTCAGCTGGAGATTTATCAAGTAGCTAACATGATTCTAACTTACCATTAACGATTATTCATAAGTACAAACAATTAACTAATTTAATAAATGAGTTTCCAGTGTGAGACTCATGTAGAGGAAAATTATTTGGACTTTCATTGAGAATATTTGAAATGTCCCGAATGAAGCACAGCTAAAGTGTGAACACATATAGAGGGAAGAAGAGAGACAGGTGGTGACAGGTGTGGGGAGAGAGACACGTGGTGGCTGGTGTGGGGAGAGGAGAGAGACCGGTGGTGACTGGGGAGGCGACAGAGACAGGTGATGACTGGGGAGGGGAGAGAGGTGGTGACTGGGGAGGGGAGACAGGTGGTGACTGGGGAGGGGAGACAGGTGGTGACTGGGGAGGGGAGAGAGAGACAGGTGGTGACTGGGAGGGGAGAGAGACATGTGGTGAATGGGGAGGGGAGAGAGACAGGTGGTGACTAGAGAGGGGAGAGAGACAGGTGGTGACTGGGGAGGGGAGACAGGTGGTGACTGGTGTGGGGAGAGAGAGACAGGTGGTGACTGGTGTGGGGAGAGAGAGACAGGTGGTGACTGGTGTGGGGAGAGAGAGACAGGTGGTGACTGGGGAGGGGAGACAGGTGGTGACTGGTGTGGGGAGAGAGAGACAGGTGGTGACTGGTGTGGGGAGAGAGAGACAGGTGGTGACTGGTGTGGGGAGAGAGACAGGTGGTGACTGGTGTGGGGAGAGAGAGACAGGTGGTGACTGGGGAGGGGAGACAGGTGGTGACTGGTGTGGGGAGAGAGAGACAGGTGGTGACTGGTGTGTGGAGAGAGACAGGTGGTGACTGGTGTGGGGAGAGAGAGACAGGAGGTGACTGGTGTGGAGAGAGAGAGAGACAGGTGGTGACTGGGGAGGGGAGACAGGTGGTGACTGGGAGGGGAGACAGGTGGTGACTGGGGAGGGGAGACAGGTGGTGACTGGGGAGGGGAGACAGGTGGTGACTGGGGAGGGGAGACAGGTGGTGACTGGGGAGGAGAGAGAGAGACAGGTGGTGACTGGGGAGGGGAGAGAGAGACAGGTGGTGACTGGGAGGGGAGAGAGACAGGTTGTGACTAGAGAGGGGAGAGAGAGACAGGTGGTGACTAGAGAGGGGAGAGAGACAGGTGGTGACTGGGAGGGGAGAGAGAGAGACAGGTGGTGACTGGGAGGGGAGACAGGTGGTGACTGGGAGGGGAGAGAGAGAGACAGGTGGTGACTGGGAGGGGAGACAGGTGGTGACTGGGAGGGGAGACAGGTGGTGTCTGGGGAGGGGAGACAGGTGGTGACTGGGGAGGGGAGAGAGAGACAGGTGGTGACTGGGAGGGGAGAGAGACAGGTGGTGACTGGGAGGGGAGAGAGACAGGTTGTGACTAGAGAGAGGAGAGAGAGACAGGTGGTGACTGGGGAGGGGAGAGAGAGACAGGTGGTGACTGGGAGGGGAGAGAAACAGGTGGTGACTGGGAGGGGAGAGAGACAGGTTGTGACTAGAGAGAGGAGAGAGAGACAGGTGGTGACTGGGGAGGGGAGAGAGAGACAGGTGGTGACTGGGAGGGGAGAGAGAGAGACAGGTGGTAACTGGGAGGGGAGACAGGTGGTGACTGGGGAGAGAGACAGGTGGTGACTGGGAGGGGAGACAGGTGGTGACTGGGGAGAGAGACAGGTGGTGACTGGTGTGGGGAGAAAGACAGGTGGTGATTGGGGAGGAGAGAGAGAGACAGGTGGTGACTGGTGCAGGGAGAGTGACAGGTGGTGACAGACAGACAGGTGGCACCAGACTGAAAGTAATACTGGTAGCAGCCAAGGAAGTTACAAGTGTTGTCCCACAACTTCCTCTCTTCTTCACAGCGTGTTACATATAGTCCAGTTTGGGCATCAGATGGGTATATAATCTCTCTCTCTCTCTCTCTCTCTGCTTAGCACTCTGAGGTGTTGAGACTTCGCTTGATGATGTCGTTGACTTCGTTGTGTCTGGCGTTCACGACTCAAACAATGCTGCTCGTATTTAGTGTCGTCTTCTGGTCTAATATATATATATATATATATATATATATATATATATATATATATATATATATATATATATATATATATATATTTATACATTTGAATACCATGTAGATTGAGACAGCTGGCACTGTGCCAGTGCAATGTATTGGTAATGTGGGACGACGAGGCACATGCGTATCACAGACATCGAACCAGTCACAAACAGTGAGTGTGCTAAACTAGAATCCCCTACATGGGGAGCACACATTGTTGTAAGAAAGCATACTCATGAGGTATTCATGTAAACTGAAGCATCGTTACAGCTGCTGTCTTCATGGAACTGTCTGAACTAATTACTTACTGTGTTTTGACGTAGCTGGTCAGGGTGCTGGCCAGGAGCTCTTGGGAGCTGGGCAGCTGCTGTGGCCACGAAGTCTAAAGATAATTATTTGTGGTTTTTACTCTGAATGATCTTGCGGAAATTACAAAACATTAACTGGCATTAATGTCAGATGACTGTCATTCTTCCTTTTCTTTGGGTTGTTGGATGACGAACACTTCAAAAAGTCTATTAGGCCTGTTAGTGCTGAACATGTCTAGGACGTTGCCTCTCATGGGCTAATAGGCCTTTGGTATTTTTATTAATTCTAATGTTATGTGATGTTCATTGATGTTAGTAATGCAGTTCTCCTCCCCCCCCCCTCACTCGTCGGGAATTTTGTTCCTAAAATGATCTCTTTAAGGAACATCGTTTCGAGACCCTTAGTTGCTATGTCTCGAGGCTTGAGTGTGACTCCAGAGGAGACCTGACGATGGACTTGTACCCGAGCTTCATTATGTGACCAGCAGGCATGAAGCGTTTGGGTTCATTATGATATCTAAGGTTCAAAGTTAGGCATAGGAGGGCTTCATGCCCCCCCTAAATTTTCCTGAAGCCTTCAAGAAGGAAATTTGTGTAACGGGCAAGAGTATTATCTCCAAGAACCAGTTAGTGACATCAGGAGAGATAGGGTTTACCTTACTGAACACCTTCATACCAGTTGATTCCGTGGAAGCAATTATTAGTAAATTATAATATTTATTACACTTTATAAATAAATATTAGTAAAGTTGAGCTCGTAAGTAAAACACGATTGTTTGAACGGATATAATGAACGCAAAGTATAGTGAGCAACAGAGAGAAACTACGGTCCATCTGACTCGGTCTGAAACATTGCTAAATCTAATTTGATAACAGCAATAACAGGAGCTGGATATAATGGCCTGTATATTGGGGTGATAGATATAAATAGGAGCTGCTTCGTATGGGCCAATAGGAGCTGCTTCGTATGGGCCAATAGGAGCTGCTTCGTATGGGCCAATAGGAGCTGCTTCGTATGGGCCAATAGGAGCTGCTTCGTATGGGCCAATAGGAGCTGCTTCGTATGGGCCAATAGGAGCTGCTTCGTATGGGCCAATAGGAGCTGCTTCGTATGGGCCAATAGGAGCTGCTTCGTATGGGCCAATAGGAGCTGCTTCGTATGGGCCAATAGGAGCTGCTTCGTATGGGCCAATAGGAGCTGCTTCGTATGGGCCAATAGGAGCTGCTTCGTATGGGCCAATAGGAGCTGCTTCGTATGGGCCAATAGGAGCTGCTTCGTATGGGCCAATAGGAGCTGCTTCGTATGGCCCAATAGGCCTTCTGCAATTTCCTTGATTTTAATGTTCTTATAATTTCTTATAATTTTGGTGGTAATGGCTGCTTCAGGCTGCAGAGGTTCACAGCCTCGGGTGGTAATGGGAACCGTTTCCTGAAGGACCATTTTCAGACCAGCCTTAAACACCAAACGCCAGAAGAAAACATCCAAAAGCGATGGTTCTAATTCCCCGACTTATCTTTGAGTACACTGCCAGACGCACAGAAAAAGATAGACCTAATGACATTAGGGACCTCGCTGGCCACGCGTGTCTGAGCAAGTTTAATCAGTCCCAACAGGCAGCTTTGAACAGCATCACTTAGTGCAAGCGACGAAGGGGAATGACCATTTATGTGAGCATTGTAGTAATATTTTAGGCCTCAACTTGGGATATCTGATGACAGAGAGTGGACGGGCCGTGTCGAGGCATATTAATGTTATAGACAAATCCAAGGTGTCGTTGCTGGAAGCTCCAGGAACATGCACATAAGTGTCATTACAGGAACGTATGGACCAAAAAAGCAGTCTGTTGTTGAAGTGATAAAAGAGAAAGAGAGAAGAAGGAGTTGAGGCAAAAGCAGGATGAAGAAGGACATGCTACGGATTATTGATATACGCACAGGTATATACTCAGTAATATACGCACGAGAACATACTCAGTACTGTACACAGGTGCAGTAGCAGTACTGAGCGCCACTGGAATAGTACTGTGCACTGTTGTCTGGAAGAGGGTGCCTGATAGTCTAATGACTATCATATCACCGAAGGGCGAAGCAGTTTGTGCGATGACCCACGCAGCACTAGCCAGGGGCCGCGGTGCTTCACCTCACAGAGTGAGAGATGAGCGCGGACTTACTATCGCGCTAATGGTCAAAATATTATGGCAGACATTGTACGGCTTGTTATTGGCCTTCTTAATGTTTGGTCTCCGATCTTAGAGTGCGAGGATGGGCTTGAGCGCCAAGGAAAGTGTATATTAACAATGGGACAGAATCTGCACCCTTAACCTTCCAGAACCGTAGTTCCTGACATAATGGAACATTCCAGTACCGTTGTTCCTGACATTATGGAACATTCCAGCACCGTTGTTCCAGACATTATGGAACATTCCAGCACCGTTGTTCCAGACATTATGGAACATTCCAGTACCGTTGTTCCAGACATTATTGAACATTCCAACACCGTTAATTGTTCCAGACATTATGAAACATTCCAGCACCGTTGTTCCAGACGTAATGGAATATTCCAGCACCGTTGTTCCAGACATAATGGAACATTCTTGCACCGTTGTTCCAGACATAATGGAACATTCCAGCACCGTTGTTCCAGACATAATGGAACATTCCAGCACCGTTGTTCCAGACATAATGGAACATTCTTGCACCGTTGTTCCAGACATAATGGAACATTCCAGCACCGTTGTTCCAGACATAATGGAACATTCCAGCACCGTTGTTCCATACGTAATGGAACATTCCAGCACCGTTGTTCCAGACATAATGGAACATTCCAGCACCGTTGCTCCAGACATAATGGAACATTCCAGCACCGTTGTTCCAGACATAATGGAACATTCCAGCACCGTTGTTCCAGACATAATGGAACATTCCAGCACCGTTGTTCCAGACATAATGGAACATTCTTGCACCGTTGTTCCAGACATAATGGAACATTCCAGCACCGTTGTTCCAGACATAATGGAACATTCCAGCACCGTTGTTCCAGACGTAATGGAACATTCCAGCACCGTTGTTCCAGACATAATGGAACATTCCAGCACTGTTGTTCCAGACATAATGGAACATACCAGCACCGTTGTTCCAGACATAATGGAACATTCCAGCACCGTTGTTCCAGACATAATGGAACATTCCAGCACCGTTGTTCCAGACATAATGGAACATTCCAGCACCGTTGTTCCAGACATAATGGAACATTCTAGCACCGTTGTTCCAGACATAATGGAACATTCCAGCACCGTTGTTCCAGACGTAATGGAACATTCCAGCACCGTTGTTCCAGACATAATGGAACATTCCAGCACTGTTGTTCCAGACATAATGGAACATTCCAGCACCGTTGTTCCAGACATAATGGAACATTCCAGCACCGTTGTTCCAGACATAATGGAACATTCCAGCACCGTTGTTCCAGACATAATGGAACATTCCAGCACCGTTGTTCCAGACATAATGGAACATTCTAGCACCGTTGTTCCAGACATAATGGAACATTCCAGCACCGTTGTTCCAGACGTAATGGAACATTCCAGCACCGTTGTTCCAGACATAATGGAACATTCCAGCACTGTTGTTCCAGACATAATGGAACATTCCAGCACCGTTGTTCCAGACATAATGGAACATTCCAGCACCGTTGTTCCAGACATAATGGAACATTCCAGCACCGTTGTTCCAGACATAATGGAACATTCCAGCACCGTTGTTCCAGACATAATGGAACATTCCAGCACCGTTGTTCCAGACATAATGGAACATTCCAGCACCGTTGTTCTAGACATAATGGAACATTCCAGCACCGTTGTTCTAGACATAATGGAACATTCCAGCACCGTTGTTCCAGACATAATGGAACATTCCAGCACAGTTGTTCCAGACGTAATGGAACATTCTAGCACCGTTGTTCCTAACATAATGGAACATTCCAGCACCATTGTTCCTAATATAATGGAACATTCCAGCACCGTTGTTCCAGACGTAATGGAACATTCCAGCACCGTTGTTCCAGACATAATGGAACATTCCAGCACCGTTGTTCCAGACATAATGGAACATTCCAGCACCGTTGTTCCAGACGTAATGGAACATTCCAGCACCGTTGTTCCAGACATAATGGAACATTCCAGCACCGTTGTTCCAGACATAATGGAACATTCCAGCTCCGTTGTTCCAGACGTTATGGAACATTCCAGCACCGTTAGGTTATTTATGGCTGTATTGGATAGGAAAGTGGCCATACTAGTATAATTATTTTATAGTAACATGACAAATGGTGGTTATGTAACACCTAATTTTAAGCATGTGTCTGTATCTTCCCCTGCAACCCGCTCTCGCACAAGACAGCACATATAGGACTTACTGCTTATAGTCACTATTTCACTTATAGATAAGTACATATGTGACATATTCCAAGCCATATTTCTTTTAAAGCACAAACTTTTCCTCTCAGTTTTATTAAACAATAGAGATTTTATACACAATTTGACAATATCCTGAGTTTCTTTACAATTTATTTAAATATTTTAGTTTTGTTTTAATATTTTTATAAAACTATAATATCAATATAGGTATAGGTTCAGTACTAATTTTAATATCTTAACATACTATGAAGATTACGTTAGGTTGTGGTTTTCTATTCAGCATTTCAAGTAAACTCAAATATTCACAATAAATTAGTATGTCACATATGCACTTATTCATAAGCAAGATATTGCCTATAAGCAAGTGCGAGAACGGGATGTCCACTTTCCTCTCTCGCATTGTGGTGGAGATGGTGGTGAAGGAGGAGGTGGAGATGGTGGTGGAGGTGGTGGTGATGGGAACCAGTAGCAGTGGTGGTGGCAGGGGAGTCAGTGGGAGAGGTAGAGGTAGTTGAGAGGGAGTAAGAGGTGGGGGTAATAGGAGTGGTAGTGGTGGAGAAGGGTAGAGGAGTATGGAGAATGATTGCTACCTGGGCCCCTAGCCCTTGTAGCAATGAAGCGAAGGCTGCGTGCAATATTGCAAGGGTGAGTGAGGCCAAGTTTATCTGGAACAACGGGACAAACTGCCCGTTGTTCCGCAGGTTTAATTGCATATTGACTTTATTAGTATCTGTATTGATGACTTTGTTAGTGAACTCTATTGAACTACACGGGGAAGAATTGAACCAATGTGGATGTATGCTGAGAACTTGCGACAGTTTGAAACTGGTTAGAACATTTGTGGCGGGAGATCTCTCAAAACCACCAGTTATTTATGTTGATTCAGAGTAAATGGTCACCAGAACTGAGATTTATTTGAACAATACCTGACTGATTGATGAACATGTTAATGAAGGACAACTGGAGGAACATTGTGTGATCAGAGAACTAGCACATATAATGGACGATCTTAGGGAAGATCAAATATAATTTCAGACTATATTGTAATATATTGTAGTTACGTCTGTTAAACCGACTGGCAACGGCGAAAATGGATCAGAGAGTAATGGGACGATGAATGGGATAGTGACGCGCGAGCGCCTGAACCTATCCTACTGGCGCCCCTAAACTGTCCACCTCATCTTCCTGAGTAAGATCAGGTGGAGGTCGGATGCAGTGGTGCTTGCTGGACGCGATGAGGGCCTTGGTGCACCATTGTTATGATGCAGTGATGAGGTGGTCCATGCCAGCACGGATGGGGTGGTCCATGCCAGCACGGATGAGGTGGTCCATGCCAGCACGGATGAGGTGGCCCATGCCAGCACGGATGAGGTGGTCCATGCCAGCACGGATGCGTTACATAATGTCACTATGAGGATGAGTGAAAAAGAAATTGCATGTGAGTCTAAGAAATGAATGTGTGTGTGTGTGTGTGTGTGTGTGTGTGTGTGTGTGTGTGTGTGTGTGTGTGTGTGTGTGTGTGTACTCACCTAGTTGTACTCACCTAATTGTGCATGCGGGGGTTGAGCTCTGGCTCTTTGGTCCCGCCTCTCAACCGTCAATCAACAGGTGTACAGATTCCTGAGCCTACTGGGATCTATCATATCTACATTTGAAACTGTGTATGGAGTCAGCCTCCACCACATCACTTCCTAATGACGTGATGTGTACTCACCTAGTTGTGTTTGCGGGGGTTGAGCTCTGGCTCTTTGGTCCCGCCTCTCAACCGTCAATCATCTATCAGTTTCTATCAGAACTATCAGTTCCTCTGAGAATCTTGAATGTGGTGATCATGTCCCCTCTAACTCTTCTGTCTCCCAGTGACGCGAGGTTTAATTCCCGTAGTCTCTCCTCGTAGCTCATACCTCTCAGCTCGGGTACTAGTCTGGTGGCAAATCTTTGAGCCTTTTCCAGTTTAGTCTTATCCTTGACTAGATATGGACTCCATGCTGGGGCTGCATACACCAGGATTGGCCTGACATATGTGGTATACAAAGTTCTGAATGATTCTTTACACAAGTTTCTGAATGCCGTTCGTATGTTGACCAGCCTGGCATATGCCGCTGATGTTATCCTCTTGATATGGGCTGTAGGAGACAGGTCTGGCGTGATATCAACCCCCAAGTCTTTTTCTTTCTCTGACTCTTGAAGAATTTCCTCTCCCAGGTGATACCTTGTATCTGGCCTCCTGCTCCCTACACCTATCTTCATTACATTGCATTTGGTTGGGTTAAACTCTAACAACCATTTGTTCGACCATTCCTTCAGCTTGTCTAGGTCTTCTTGAAGCCTCAAACAGTCCTCTTCTGTCTTAATCCTTCTCATAATTTTGGCATCGTCCTCAAACATTGACAGAAATGAATCGATACCCTCCGGGAGGTCATGTGTGTGTGTGTGTTTGAGATTGTTAAATGAATAAGCATCTGTGTGCCTTAGCAATATCTGGTGAGCGTTTTACAGAGCGACCTGTCTGGAGCAGTTTACCTCTTAACAAGTGAGAAATATTGAACATTCTGTGAGTGATTAATATTAGAAACAGCTCTCACACAGGGAATGAAATAGGAATTTTCGTTACTTCCAAAGATCAATTAAATGTTTCTGGTTATGTAATCTCGTTTGGAAAGGAAGCTGTCTACTGTTATGAACCCCATATTGTCTGACGATGGTTACGGGGCCAAGCCTTAACCTCACTTAACCTGGTTAAATGCTAATTGTTAATTGTTGTTCTTATTGTATATCAAAGTTCTTAGTGTACCCTTCAGTCCACCTCCTGGGAACCTGCAGCGTTTGATCGCCTTGGTAACACAAACACGCTGACACTGAACCTTCTCAGCTACACTGCAGCTCTGAGAGACTGACGCCAACCCCCCCCCCCCCGAGTACTTTCTTTTGTCACAGACACCACTCCTGTGCCAGGTAAGTCCACTACGGGCTCACCATAGCCCGTGCTACTTGCCCCGCTCCTGTGCCAGGTAAGTCCACTGCGGGCTCACCATAGCCCGTGCTACTTGCCCCGCTCCTGTGCCAGGTAAGTCCACTACGGGCTCACCATAGCCCGTGCTACTTGCCCTGCTCCTGTGCCAGGTAAGTCCACTACGGGCTCACCATAGCCCGTGCTACTTGCCCCGCTCCTGTGCCAGGTAAGTCCACTACGGGCTCACCATAGGCCGTGCTACTTGCCCCGCTCCTGTGCCAGGTAAGTCCACTACAGGCTCACCATAGCCCGTGCTACTTGCCCCGCTCCTGTGCCAGGTAAGCCCACTACGGGCTCACCATAGCCCGTGCTACTTGCCCCGCTCCTGTGCCAGGTAAGTCCACTACAGGCTCACCATAGCCCGTGCTACTTGCCCCGCTCCTGTGCCAGGTAAGTCCACTACGGGCTCACCATAGCCCGTGCTACTTGCCCCGCTCCTGTGCCAGGTAAGTCCACTACGGGCTCACCATAGCCCGTGCTACTTGCCCCGCTCCTGTGCCAGGTAAGTCCACTACGGGCTCACCATTGCCCGTGCTACTTGCCCCGCTCCTGTGCCGGGTAAGTCCACTACGGGCTCACCATAGCCCGTGCTACTTGCCCCGCTCCTGTGCCGTGTAAGTCCACTACGGGCTCACCATAGCCCGTGCTACTTGCCCCGCTCCTGTGCCAGGTAAGTCCACTACGGGCTCACCATAGCCCGTGCTACTTGCCCCGCTCCTGTGCCAGGTAAGTCCACTACGGGCTCACCATAGCCCGTGCTACTTGCCCCGCTCCTGTGCCAGGTAAGTCCACTACGGGCTCACCATAGCCCGTGCTACTTGCCCCGCTCCTGTGCCAGGTAAGTCCACCACGGGCTCACCATAGCCCGTGCTACTTGCCCCGCTCTTGTGCCAGGTAAGTCCACCACGGGCTCACCATAGCCCGTGCTACTTGCCCCGCTCCTGTGCCAGGTAAGTCCACCATGGGCTCACCATAGCCCGTGCTACTTGCCCCGCTCCTGTGTCAGGTAAGTCCACCACGGGCTCACCATAGCCCGTGCTACTTGCCCCACTCCTGTGCCAGGTAAGTCCACTACGGGCTCACCATAGCCCGTGCTACTTGCCCCGCTCCTGTGCCAGGTAAGTCCACCATGGGCTCACCATAGCCCGTGCTACTTGCCCCGCTCCTGTGTCAGGTAAGTCCACCACGGGCTCACCATAGCCCGTGCTACTTGCCCCACTCCTGTGCCAGGTAAGTCCACTACGGGCTCACCATAGCCCGTGCTACTTGCCCCACTCCTGTGCCAGGTAAGTCCACTACGGGCTCACCATAGCCCGTGCTACTTGCCCCGCTCCTGTGCCAGGTAAGTCCACTACGGGCTCACCATAGCCCGTGCTACTTGCCCCGCTCCTGTGCCAGGTAAGTCCACTACGGGCTCACCATAGCCCGTGCTACTTGCCCCGCTCCTGTGCCAGGTAAGTCCACTACGGGCTCACCATAGCCCGTGCTACTTGCCCCGCTCCTGTGCCAGGTAAGTCCACTACGGGCTCACCATAGCCCGTGCTACTTGCCCCGCTCCTGTGCCAGGTAAGTCCACTACGGGCTCACCATAGCCCGTGCTACTTGCCCCGCTCCTGTGCCAGGTAAGTCCACTACGGGCTCACCATAGCCCGTGCTACTTGCCCCGCTCCTGTGCCAGGTAAGTCCACTACGGGCTCACCATAGCCCGTGCTACTTGCCCCGCTCCTGTGCCAGGTAAGTCCACTACGGGCTCACCATAGCCCGTGCTACTTGCCCCGCTCCTGTGCCAGGTAAGTCCACTACGGGCTCACCATAGCCCGTGCTACTTGCCCCGCTCCTGTGCCAGGTAAGTCCACTACGGGCTCACCATAGCCCGTGCTACTTGCCCCACTCCTGTGCCAGGTAAGTCCACTACGGGCTCACCATAGCCCGTGCTACTTGCCCCGCTCCTTTGCCAGGTAAGTCCACCACGGGCTCACCATAGCCCGTGCTACTTGCCCCGCTCCTTTGCCAGGTAAGTCCACTACGGGCTCACCATAGCCCGTGCTACTTGCCCCGCTCCTTTGCCAGGTAAGTCCACTACGGGCTCACCATAGCCCGTGCTACTTGCCCCGCTCCTTTGCCAGGTAAGTCCACTACGGGCTCACCATAGCCCGTGCTACTTGCCCCACTCCTGTGCCAGGTAAGTCCACTACGGGCTCACCATAGCCCGTGCTACTTGCCCCGCTCCTGTGCCAGGTAAGTCCACTACGGGCTCACCATAGCCCGTGCTACTTGCCCCGCTCCTGTGCCAGGTAAGTCCACTACGGGCTCACCATAGCCCGTGCTACTTGCCCCGCTCCTGTGCCAGGTAAGTCCACTACGGGCTCACCATAGCCCGTGCTACTTGCCCCGCTCCTGTGCCAGGTAAGTCCACTACGGGCTCACCATAGCCCGTGCTACTTGCCCCGCTCCTGTGCCAGGTAAGTCCACTACGGGCTCACCATAGCCCGTGCTACTTGCCCCGCTCCTGTGCCAGGTAAGTCCACCACGGGCTCACCATAGCCCGTGCTACTTGCCCCGCTCCTGTGTCAGGTAAGTCCACCACGGGCTCACCATAGCCCGTGCTACTTGCCCCGCTCCTGTGCCAGGTAAGTCCACCACGGGCTCACCATAGCCCGTGCTACTTGCCCCGCTCCTGTGCCAGGTAAGTCCACCACGGGCTCACCATAGCCCGTGCTACTTGGAACTTGTTCCAAGTAGCTAAATCTATAACAACAACAACAAAACTTTCTTTTCCTGATTTTTTTTGCAGGGATATTCCTGCGCGGGCCCTAAGCCTCTGGCTGGCCCACTGCGCGGGCCCTAAGCCTCTGGCTGGCCCACTGCACGGGCCCTAAGCCTCTGGCTGGCCCACTGCACGGGCCCTAAGCCTCTGGCTGGCCCACTGGGCGGGCCCTAAGCCTCTGGCTGGCCCACTTAGTGATGCTTGTTGCTGTTTTACTTGGGCGGAGTATGAGTATTTATGACTCGTATGGTCGCTTCAGTAAGATGTTGTCCCACATGTTTAACAACTTCTTCTGCTCTGTTGAATCTAAGTTGAAATCTTACCTGAATTAATTCCCCCCAATTGATTGTGAAACAGGAAACAGTCAATTAGATATAATCCCTAAATGTAAATCCCCAATTATTCTAAAGGAGGGATGAGATACACTTTAACGTGTGGATTAACTCAACAAAAGGGATTATATGAGGTATTAGATAATAGAGGTCACCTACAGGAGCGTATGGAGCGCCTAGCACGATACATGGAGGTCTTGAACACAACACAAGAATATAAAATGGAGGGAAATTCCTGAACACCATAAATCACTCACAAGTTTAATTAAAGATAAAAGATATAGAATTTACAATTAGTGTATACTGGCAGCAGGTTTTCTTCCAAACATGTTTCATTGAATATGACCGCATATTCTGTATTTATTATTTTCTGGTTTAGGGCTTCTATCCCTCTAACTATTTTCTTAGCATCAGGGCTTAGTTGAAATAGGAGTTCTCCAAAACTCATTTTCGTACTTTTAAGGTGAAGAAAAGAAGTGATTTACTATAGAATTATTTATTATTTTAATTATTTTACAATTAATGAATATTCCCTAAAACTGAACTCTATTCCTAATTAGCAGGCGATGAGTCACACTAACGTGGCTAAAGTATGTTGATCAGACCACACACTAGAAGGTGAAGGGACGACGACGTTTCGGTCCGTCCTGGACCATTCTCAAGTCTATTGTTGTCGACAATCTATTCCTAGAGGCAATGGATAACTACAGCTGTATCTCAGTTCAAGTAACAAACACTTTACCTTAAACACAAGTTAAGCCACGTGTTGAGTGACCCGCTTCTGGAGGAAGGTTCTTGCTCCCAAGGGTGTCTCAACTCTCACTATCTGTCCTCTCCTTGACCCAGCTTCAAGCAGCTGATCAAGATTACTCCCCAGGCCTGGTTGATCATGCTGGTCAACCAGGCTGTGACTCATACGCCAGACTGCGAGCAGCCGAGTTCCACAGCCTGGTTGACCAGTCCAGCAACGAGGAGGCCTGGGTCGACGACCGGGCCGCGGAGTCGCTGAGCCCCGGAATCACCTCAAGGTAGGCCTCGTGCACCGACTTACCAGACTAATTATCCTGGTTAATTGACACAGCTAGTTATATTCTCTGGTCACTATGGTGACTGAAATCCTATTCAAATTTATTAAATAATTACTAACTTAAAAAATTATTAATTATTTTATTAATTAATTACAAACCAATAATTAAATAATTCACAATTATTTAGTCACTAACTAATTATTAGTTAAATAGGTACTAAATTAATTAAATAGTCACTAATCAAGATTATCTTAAAATACCATATTGAATAGTACCTGAATTTATAATTTTTAATGAATTAACAAAGTGGTCAGTAGCGCTTCCACGGCCACATGATCACCTTTGACCATGGTGAGTCAGAGGCCAGATGAGCCAGAAACTAGTCCCCATCCTGAACAAATCCACAAGGGCCGTGACGAGGATTTGAACCTGCGTCCGAGAGCATGCCAGACGCTGCCTTAATCGACTGAGCTACGACATGGTCAAAAGAGTTGAAACTGAAGTTCTATTGAACTTACTGGATCCTGACGCCTCTCCGAGACACAAACCAGGGTTTTACAGTAGAACTTCAGTTTCAACTTTTTTTACCATGTCGTAGCTCAGTCGATTAAGACAGTATCTGGGATGCTCTCGGGCGCAGGTTCGAATCCTCGTCACGGCCCTTGTGGATTTGTTCATTTGATGCATCACGCTGTTGTGATTTCAGTGTGTAGTCCCCATCCTAACTGATTCATCTGCACTAGCCGACTATGAGGGGTTGACTCTTCACTTTAAATGACGTCAATTTAATATAATTACTTATCAAAAGACGTTATTAATTCCAATTATTTAATAACTGAATCCCTTTAAATTGATTTAAACACAAGGGGGATGCTGGTCATCTTCAAGTTCAGGTATGTTTATTGAGACCAGAAAGAAATACATCTCAAAGGGACAGAGTACCTTAGGCAATCTTGTTTAACCTCTCCCACTAATCCCTGGGACCCCGGGGGGTGGGGGGCAACCCTTCCTAGCTTACTAGGACAAACGTTTACAACTGTAGCTACTAGTTGTACGGGCGCGCACACGCGCGTCTATACAAGCCAGATTATTAATGAATCCCCCTGAACAGTTCTGCTGTTACAACTCCCTCGCTCCAGTATATAAGAAACATTGTTTTTAAACCCATTAAACACGATGTTTCTTATCCAAATTACAAGCTTGTACAAGCTATGTAATATATAAAAAATGCTTTATATATATATATATATATATATATATATATATGAATAACACTTTATATAAAAATTAAGCCCATGCCTAAACAAAATCTACCCGATCTAAAAATCACTCCAATCAGCAAATTGCATCACAATAAACATTAAAAAAATTGCAGATCCCCGCATTTGAATCCCGACTATCAGGCTGACAGTCCAGCAAATACCCAATGCGTCTGGAAACAAAGCATCCAATACCCTGATTTAATATAACTAAATGCAATATTTCTGGTCATTTAACAAAATCTAGCTAACAAAAATCATTGACTCTTCTTCTGCCAACCACATGCTGCCTTCTGGAACATGAAACACAACACATTCAAATACATAAACTGAAATTTTAGTTCTTCAGTCTTTCAGTTTTTCAGGAGACTGAAATTTCAGTGTTTCAGGAGACGAATACTGAACTCTTCGAAGTTCATCCATGTGTTTCTCTCACACCTTCATTAAAATTCGATGTCCACCTGACATTCTCTCAACTTAAACCTTGAAAACACAATATTTCATTTATTTATCAACAGTACGTGTAATATGACAGTTCTCAGCTGAGTGTACAGCAATAACACGTGTACACTCTACCAACTAAGTGTGTCAATGTTTACTTGGTCCGCCCCTCCTGCTCTCAAAACATTGAACAAGAAATGACACAAAATCTTTTCTAGAATGTCACTACATTATTTCTATTTTCCAACATTCCAACATTTAAAAGAAGTTTCCAGATTTTGGTTCCTAAGTATTCAGAAGCATTACTTTAATATGATTTTACAAACATAATATTTGAATTTAATTTCCCACAAATGTTCTTTAACAACAAAATCGATGATGTTAGTTTTTTCAGGGATATTCCTGCGTGTGCACTAAGCCTCTGCTTAGATGACTAAAGTGTAGTGGAATGTCGTTCCTCCTTCTACCAATTGTTGGCTCTAGAAAATCCTGGTCCTCTTGTACACCATTCCAGTTACCGCTGAAGGACTGTCCGAGAATTGAGTGTTGAGCGACAAGTGACAGCCCGTGATTGGGTGCCGGCTGTCGGGTGAACCTCGCTATAGAGACGCGATTCATTACTTATCTCGTAGCCCATAAAACACTCTTGATGGAAGAGATTGAAACAGCAGCTGAACCACAGTAAGGCAGGGCTTAGACGTACACCGGTGTCTGGTGACGGAAGTGGCTTCACAGGGCGTTAAGTTGTTGGCGTGTTTGTAAAACTAGCGGATCCCAACTTCAGTCACCACGGTCCCTGTCATCTGAGGCGTTTCTTCATGTCACCAACTACTAGACCGTAAACACCATTCGTGTATACCCTTGTACAATATACCTTGGGCCGAAGGGCAAGTTTGTACCCTTCTATGGGGAGTCATCTGTACTCTGTAGGGAGCCCGGGTCTTTCATCTTGGTGACCGCCTTCGTTGCACTTTTTTTCGCTGCCAGACGACGGAACCTCAGATCTTGAGAAGCGACTAATGAGCGTTGCTACCTGCTGACTCCCTATCGGGTCTCTTCTTCCTTCACTTCTTCCTACCTGCAGTCTTGACGACGCAGCTGGTGGGTGATGGGAACATCGAGACAGCTTCCCACGATGTGGGAAGCTGTCTCTCATAGCTTCCCTGCTATGCGCAAGTTCGCATAGCTTCCCTGCTATGCGAACTTCATAGTTTCTTTTTGGTTTCCTTATCTCTTCTTTAACATTTCTAACCAGTTGTACGAATTCCTGTTCTAAACTAACTTCCCCATTCTTAATTCCTTTGTACCAAGCTCTCTTTCAACCTATAAGGTTTTTCAGTTACTTTGTTATCCATTTCGGGTCATTTGTATTTCATCTATTCAGTTTGCAAGGTATACTACTTTCCTGTGCTTTGCTTAGGATATTTGTAAGTAAGTTATATTTTGAATCCAAATCCAAATCCTTTTTTTACATCACCCATCGCTGCGTTCACATCTTTTTCCAAGACCGGCCCACACCCTATGCCCAAGACTTTCCAATCTATTTGACCCAAAAAATTTCTTAGGCTATTGAAATCAGCTTTTCGAAAATCTGGCACTTTAACAGAATTTTTTCCTACAGATCTACTTCATTCTATGCTAAATCTGATTTCTTTGTGATCACTGTTCCCTAGCTCACTCCCTATTTCGATGTTGTAACACGGGTTAGGGTTTCCTCTCTCTTTACTTCCTTCTTTCTACTCCCTCTACCCGTATTCTTACTTTTATTTCTAAACCAAGGGACTCCAAAACTTTTACCAAAGCCAACTCCACGCCACGTGGTCCTAAGACGATTGACCGACTTAGGATTCTACACCCAGTATGACGTGACCTAAGCTCTGAACAAAACCCTAGAGTCACCTCTGCTGCCACCACCAGACCAGTAATACAAGAGCAATGATCGAGGTCTGGATCGATCACGCTAATTAATCAACCTAGGGGCTTGATCCCCACTATAAACGATGACCTTGAGTGTGGAATAAATTACACGGTAATGATAATTCCGATTCGATGTTAGAATCGGCGCCCAATGCAACTCTGCCTCGTGTGGACCACGTGACCAGGACAAGTATACACATAAAACACATGGAAACAATAAAATGCAAATTAATAACAAATTTAATTTATTAAACGAAAACTAAAACAAAATCTAAATAGGTTCACTCCCTATCACTTTAACACTCCCTACTTGACCTGAGTGGCAAATGAGACTATTTCTATACTTAACAATAGCAACTATACCTTGGGCTACCAGCTAGATGTCTTGGCTGGTCTAGGGGAGAGGTAAGATGTTTGACCTCTCCTAGCTGCTTCCGTGACCACACTGATTTTTTTCCTTGTCTGGACTACCCCAGACAGAGTATTGTATCCTTCCGCATCGCTTACCCAGTTACTTTAGCAAGGTTAAGTTATAACAATTAAACTCTGTTGTACTTAATTGATCCAGACTGGTTGAATTATTTTACTTTAATTAGATTACACAAACATCTAACGGCAAAGCTGTTCCCGATCACAAAAATGGTTATTAAAACTTTGAGAAATATTAGACATGTCAACCCTGCTGACCTATGACCGCCGGTCACTCCGCTTTAAAAGTTAGATCCGATTCGTGACGTCACTGATGGTGACTTAAACTCAATAATTAGAATACTCTTGATATTGTATCCAGTACTATTATACAATACAATTTTAATGCAAAATGAATAAAGGCTAATTTTCTCTAAATTACTGAATACTATAGGATGATTCATTATACACAGTTATGAACAAAGCGTCGGTTATTTCCACCGCGAATTCCCCTGGGGGTCAGGTCACCATGCGGCTCAGCTTCCCATTCTCTTTTGTCGATAAACCACTCTGGATAATTCTTACAACAGCCTAGTCTGTTACAACCCCCCCGCACAAGCACTTAGTAAACCTTGTTAATTTGTTAAAAATTCACGAGGTTTAGTATCCAAACCCACAATTCAACTCATGCCACAAACAAAAGCTAACCTAACTAATAAAATTTGACAAATAATAGTCCAACATCATAATGAACATGTTCATATTTCATAAATTTCTCAGCTGTCAACTGACAGCAATCCTCTGACATCAAGAAACATACATCCTATCCTTACTGACATAGCTAAATAACATGTCCCTACTCTACCATCAAAAAACTAGCTATTAAACTCTCTTGGCTCTTCACTAGCCAAGTCCATGTGTCCTCTAAGAGCCGGCCACACCGTGCTCAAGCAAACATTAAAGTTATATCATCAGACTGAACTTTCAGTCATCCGGGAGCGTACTACGGAACTATCAAGTTCACATCCGTGTACTACCCACTCCCCCATCAATGTCAACCTTGACATGTTAAGGAACACACCTAACGTTTATTTCATGTATCTAAAAATATAAAAAAAAATTCCTATACTATATCACAGGTTTCAGCTGACTGTACAGCCAAGTGTTCTCACTCACTAGAAGTGTCAATGTTTATATTGGTCCGCCTCTCCTGTGTTCAAACATTCTGAAAAAAATAGCACAACATAATTTTCCATAACCGTTTGTTCTGGGCTGAGACAATTACACAGGGGCTTCGATTTTGATTACTGACCAATTTATAGAGTAAAATTTTCATATATTATACCAGAATTAGTTTAAATCTGTTTTTCAACATTTATAAAATATTGATTCTAAATCTGTTTTTCAACATTTAAACAAAAGTGTCCAGATGTTCTTTACACAGATGTTCAGAGCCACTTTGTTGTTTGTATCAATTGTTCATATTGAGTAATCGAGAAAAAAAAAATCGATGCTGCTGGATGCTGAATGTAGTCGCTGACGATGACGGTGTCGATCTTGCTTCTTCTCATGTGTAGACATCAATACCTGGTCCTCTTGTACTCCCATCCGGTACTCCTGAATGACGACAGAGTGTAGTAGAGCGGAGTGCCAAGTGACAGCTGTAGAATACTGTTACTTCGGCCATTAATCTTGCTCTCGACAGTCCACACGCCTTCGTATCAATCACAGTTCACACGGCAGTCTTGATGTTAAACTTGTCGTCGCAGATGACCACAGCAGAGCAGAACTGGATGTACCAACGGTGTCTCTTAGCAGGAGTGATGTTAGAAGGTCGTAGAGGCGGGTTGCTTGTTTGCAGAACAGGTAGAAAAACAGACTAGGCTGACTTTTGTCAAAAGACTTTTGTCAAAAGAAAGGCAAAACAGACTTTTGTAACAGACTAGGCTGTTGTAAGAATTATCCAGAGTGGTTTATCGACAAAAGAGAATGGGAAGCTGAGCCGCATGGTGACCTGACCCCCAGGGGAATTCGCGGTGGAAATAACCGACGCTTTGTTCATAACTGTGTATAATGAATCATCCTATAGTATTCAGTAATTTAGAGAAAATTAGCCTTTATTCATTTTGCATTAAAATTGTATTGTATAATAGTACTGGATACAATATCAAGAGTATTCTAATTATTGAGTTTAAGTCACCATCAGTGACGTCACGAATCGGATCTAACTTTTAAAGCGGAGTGACCGGCGGTCATAGGTCAGCAGGGTTGACATGTCTAATATTTCTCAAAGTTTTAATAACCATTTTTGTGATCGGGAACAGCTTTGCCGTTAGATGTTTGTGTAATCTAATTAAAGTAAAATAATTCAACCAGTCTGGATCAATTAAGTACAACAGAGTTTAATTGTTATAACTTAACCTTGCTAAAGTAACTGGGTAAGCGATGCGGAAGGATACAATACTCTGTCTGGGGTAGTCCAGACAAGGAAAAAAATCAGTGTGGTCACGGAAGCAGCTAGGAGAGGTCAAACATCTTACCTCTCCCCTAGACCAGCCAAGACATCTAGCTGGTAGCCCAAGGTATAGTTGCTATTGTTAAGTATAGAAATAGTCTCATTTGCCACTCAGGTCAAGTAGGGAGTGTTAAAGTGATAGGGAGTGAACCTATTTAGATTTTGTTTTAGTTTTCGTTTAATAAATTAAATTTGTTATTAATTTGCATTTTATTGTTTCCATGTGTTTTATGTGTATACTTGTCCTGGTCACGTGGTCCACACGAGGCAGAGTTGCATTGGGCGCCGATTCTAACATCGAATCGGAATTATCATTACCGTGTAATTTATTCCACACTCAAGGTCATCGTTTATAGTGGGGATCAAGCCCCTAGGTTGATTAATTAGCGTGATCGATCCAGACCTCGATCATTGCTCTTGTATTACTGGTCTGGTGGTGGCAGCAGAGGTGACTCTAGGGTTTTGTTCAGAGCTTAGGTCACGTCATACTGGGTGTAGAATCCTAAGTCGGTCAATCGTCTTAGGACCACGTGGCGTGGAGTTGGCTTTGGTAAAAGTTTTGGAGTCCCTTGGTTTAGAAATAAAAGTAAGAATACGGGTAGAGGGAGTAGAAAGAAGGAAGTAAAGAGAGAGGAAACCCTAACCCGTGTTACAATGTCATTAATTTGTGTTTCCCTGTTAGTTAACACTAAATCTAAAATATTATTTTTCCCGCGTTGGTTCCTTAATGTGTTGCGTAAGAAAGCAGTCGTCAATTAATTGACGTGAGGTGTCGGCCGGGAGATGAGACACCCTCCTTTTTCCCCCCCGATCATCACAGACAGGAAGGTCATCCCAATACCGCTGTTCTCGATCATGGTTCACGTGTGACTGGAACAACTGGGGCAGGTGTACAAATCAAACCCGGGAAAAGACTGACAACAACACCGCGGAAGCATAGATAAGCTTCCTTATCAAAAGATGTTATTAATTCCTATTACTTTAATAAGTGAACTCCTCTAAATTGATGAATTTAAACCCAAAGGGGATGCTGGCCATCTTGTTTAATCTCTCTCACTAATCCCTGGGCCCCTGGGGGGGGGGGGGGGAAATAACCTTTCATAGCTTACAACAGGGAGCCGGTTGGCCGAGTGGACAGCACGCTGGACTTGTGATCCTGTGGTCTTGGCTTCGATCCCAGGCGCCGGCGAGAAACATTGGGCAGAGTTTCTTTCACCCTATGCCCCTGTTACCTAGCAGTAAAATAGGTACCTGGGTGTTAGTCAGCTGTCACGGGCTGCTTCCTGGGGGTGGAGGCCTGGTCGAGGACCGAGCCGCGGGGGACACTAAAAAAAGCCCCGAAATCATCTCAAGATCATCTCAAAATAGTTTACCAGATCAAGAGGTCACTCTTGCAGCTACTAGTTATATGGCCTGCACACGCGCGTCTATACAAGCTAGTTTAGGTTTTCAGTAATATCGAACAAAGGTTAGGGAAAGGATAGGTCCATTAAAAACCGAGACAGGTAAGATAACGGATAATGACGAAGAAATGAGTAGTATTTTTAATAAATATTTTATTTCTGTATTTACAAAAGAAGAACTTAACTCTATGCCTTCAACCGAACAAGTCTATGTAGGTGGGGATGAGGACAGGTTGTCTAGTCTAACAGTTACCAGTGAGGACGTTGTTAATCTAATAGTGAAACTCAAACCAAACAAATCCCCAGGGTCGGATGAAGTGTTTGCCAGGGTGCTTAAAGAATGCAAAGAGGAGCTTTGTGACCCATTGTCTACCATATTTAATACATCATTAGAGTCAGACAGAGTGCCAGAGTCGTGGAAGGTAGCTAATGTGGTACCAATTATTAAGAAAGGAGATAGATCACTTGCGTCAAACTATCGGCCAATTAGCCTAACGTCTATTGTGGTAAAGTTACTTCACTCGATAATTGCAAATACCATTCGTCTTCATCTTGAAAAACATAATTTAATAAATGAGTCACAATATGGTTTTACAAATGGCCGTTCATGTATAACAAATTTGCCATCATTTTATTCCAGCATAGTTAAGGTAGTTGATAGTGGTAGGGCTTGTGATGTTGTGTAACTTGATGTTAGCAAATCTTTTAATACAGTACCACATGAAAGACTGATTAAAAAGATAGAGGCTCATGGTATTGGAGGTGCTATATTAAGTTGGATTAGGGAATGGCTATACCAAAGGAAACAGAGTTAATATATATTGGGCTAATTCAGACTGGGAAAATGTTGTGCCTCAACAGTGCCTCAAGGCACAGTCCTGGGACCTCTGTTATACATTATAATATATATATATATATATATATATATATATATATATATATATATATATATATATATATATATATATATATATATATATATATATATATATATATATATATATATATATAAATGATTTAGATTGAGGTTTGAGCAGCAACATTTGTAAATTTGCCGATGATTCAAAAATCGGTTGGGGAAATAAACACGGAAAAAGACTCACTATCACTTCAAGTCGGTCTAAATAGGAATTGAAAATGGTCAAAAGATTGGCAGAGGTCAATGATGACAAATGTAAGGCTTTGAGGTTAGTTAATGATGATTGAGTTACAAGATACGAGCTAGATGGTGTTGAGATTGCGAAGTTGGATTGCGAAAGGGATCTGAGAGTTATGATTAATAAGAATTTAAAACAAAAAAATCAATGCATAAATGTTCGTAATAAGGCAAATAGGACACTGGGATATATTAATCGAAGCGTTAGTAACTAGACACCTGGTGTTGTTCTTCAGCTATATCTTGTTCTGGTTAGGCCCCATTTAGATTATGCAGTTCAATTTTGGTCGCCGTACAATAGAATGTATATAAATTCAATTGAACGTGTCCAGCGTTGGATGACAAAGTTAATTCCCAAATTAGAAACCTGTTATATGAAGGAAGATTATCAAAGCCTAAATTGCATTAACTGCAAAGGCGAAGAGTTAGGGGTGACATGATGGAGGTTTACAAGTGGATGAATGGACATAACAAAGGGGATATTAATACTGTATTAAAAGTATCAACACAAGACAGAACACGAAACGATGGGTATAAACTGGATAAGTTTAGATTTCGGAAAGACTTTAGTAAATACAGGATCGGTAACAGGGTTGTTGATTTGGGGAATCAGTTGCCACGTGACGTGGTGGAGGTGGGGTTTCTTGATTGTTTCAAGCGTGGGTTGGACATGTAAGCCCATCCTTCGAATATGGGAAGGTAAATATAACGGCACAAGTAAGTGTAATTATGTACTATTCCTAGCAGTCAGGAATTGTACTTATTACACTTAGTAATATATTTTTTTATAGTATTGCAGGCATGTTGCCATTATGTGCAACATATGGTGCTATTTTTAAAAAATGCATGTTTTTACCTGTCACAGGGGTGGCATCTATATAGTAGGTATATAAAAAGACGCGCCTATTCGAATGCAACGTTGTGTGAAAATTTCAAAGCAATCGGTGAAGAACTTTCGGAAATTACAGCGTGTGTTGCTCTTACGTCCAACAGATGGCGCTGTTATAAAAAAAATCATGTTTTTTCCTGTCAAAGGTGAGGCATGTATATAGTAGATATAAAATAAGATGCGCCTATTCGAATGCATTGTTTTGTCAAAATTTATAAGCAATCAGTAAAGAGGTTTCGAAGATTTCCCTCACATGAAAAACACAGTTTTTCAGAAAAAACAGTTTTTTTTTTACCGTAACAGACGTAACATCTATATAATATGAACAGAAAAACCTGCTCGGATGCGAATGGTAATTTGTCTGAAAATTTCAAAGCAATCGGTGAAGAACTTTCGGAGATTAGCGATTATGCATAAACGAACATTTCCATTTTTATTTATATAGATTGAATTATTTTGTGTGACATTTTGTTGGAATTGAGCTGTGTTGTTTACCATATCGTTCATTTCGTAAGTATAAGAATAGATGCCACACCTGTGACAGGTAAAACTATGCTATCCTTGAAAAACAGCGCCATCTGTTGCATGTAGGAGCAACACACATGCTGTACTAAATATGTTACAATTCCATTTTAATGTTTTTGATTGCAATGATAAATTGAATTTTCATAAATTTTGATTTATTTTCATTTTGATTTAATTATTTTTTGCGAATTGCATTGGAAATGAGCGGTGTTATTTACCATATCGTTCATTTCTTGGGAATAGTTTTTTTTCATATTTTCATTTCATTTTTTAACTGTTTTTCTTATATTTCTGTGATGGGAACATCAGATCATTTAGGAATGCATCGGACAATGATGTTCCCAATTTCCAGGTGTGCTACCAGCTGGCGAGGGTGTGCTACCAGCTGGCGAGGGTGTGCTACCAGCTGGCGAGGGTGTGCTACCAGCTTGCGGAGGTCTACGACCAGCTGACGAGAGCTTACCAGGACCTGCTGACAAAAGCTGTTTGGTATACATGGTGTGAGTTCCTGTGTTGTATACAAGATTCTCCTGCAATACCTGGCCTTCTCCTGAAAGGTTGTCAGTGATCTTATACACTGGTAATGACTTACCAATCTGACACAGACATGGGCGGCGTTACAACTGCAGCCTGCGCCATTTGCACCCTCGTCAGTCTGTAGGAGGAGATGACTGCTAACAGATATTGACGAAGGATTGACAGTTGCAATTTATCTCTGACAAGTGAAGGACTGTGAGCCTCGCTGATGTTAATAGAGTTGCCGGGAATAATCCTCATATCGTGAAAATCCGTCTGGGGGAAAATATTAGTCATGACTAATTGAAATCTTAAGCGAAAACTCAATGTAACAATGTTCTAAAATTAAGAAATTGGATACTGGATTGTACGCCAAACATCGCTGCTGTTGGCCCCTTCTCAACAGGTTTGTTTCAAGTTCTGCAGTGTCATGCATGTGCCAATCTAAACCATTTTTGAAACATGTTACGCGGTTTATAAAAATATTGGCTGACAGTTATTATCTGCAACTCTACTTCGAAACCTGTACTTCTCTATTTCCTAAAAAAAATAACAGCCTGTACCCATTGTTACAGGTCCCGACCCGTTTCACCGGTTTCAGAACACTGATTATATTCCCTTTGTATATATTATATATATATATATATATATATATATATATATATATATATATATATATATATATATATATATATATTTGTCTGTCTGTCGAGTACAGAGTGACACCATTCCTTTTGTCTTGAGAGTGAAGATCGCCAACAGCAAGTGTCAGGTCTATAACACCGTCACCAGCAACGATAACGAGACCAATACACTGAAATTAATTGCGAGATAACGGTCTAAAACTAATTTATGTAAATGTTTCGAAAGAGGAACTGAAGGTGATCTAAGACAAGTGTTTACCTTCATCAGTGTAGATGACAACGTCAGTCTGAACCATAACTTGTATTAACAGACAAAACGTCCAACAATGGCTTCTAAAATTACAAGAAAACGAATCCACTCTTATTAAGATAAATACTTCCTTAATGAGAGGGCAAGCATGTGGAACAACCCACACGAATACAAGAACAAGAGAACAAAAAGAACACAAGAAAGTGAGACTGACAAAACATTGTCGCCTCTGCGGGGAAGCTCCGGTTTACACCGAACCACGACCAGTAACATAACAATCCGGTCCCTCCTGTTGTACCTCTTCGGTCATGGGACTTGGTAACCTGTTGTTATTCTTCTGCATTACCTTGCCCTTGTGAGGCACATTTGCATTATGCACTTCAGTTTCGGGCACCGAATTGAATAGTGGACATTAACTCACTCGAACGTGTAGAGAGGAGGACGCCCAGGCTTGTAACGGGGGTCGGGATCTAATGACTCTTCTGCCCATCAGCCCGGCCGTTAGGAACTATTCTAGAGTTTCCCTATAGTTACTACTGCAACCTCACCAGTTCAACACCTGGAAACTTCGGTATTTGAAGACCTAGCTACTACAAAACAAGATACCTGATCAGCTGCCAGCAACACTAGAGAACTCTAATGCTGTTCACTGCCACCATCCATACAAGTACAAACAAGACCACCATCCATACAAGTACAAACAAGACCACCATCCATACAAGTACAAACAAGACCACCATCCATACAAGTACAAACAAGACAAGGAATGGAACTTGTCTGTACCACACAATGCTCTAAGGCAGGGGTGGGCAACCTTTTTGAGAGTGCCTGCCAAAATCAGCCAAGTCTCTGACACAAACTTTTTCCACGTGCCAACCCTTTTTTTTTAGAACATATTTGGTATCTCTTAAGAACTTTTTAAACAAAAAAATAATAAATTACCTCAGTGCAGTAAAACATAGTATAAAAAAAATGAAAAAAAAATTATTTAACCTTCAGAAGTACATTTCAACAGCCTTTAAGCTTTTGTGACTTTAATAGAATACAACAGATAAAAAACTTGTTGACTCCTTTTATATACTGTCAGTGAGACTTCTGCTGCTGCATAACTGATGACAGAGATTTTACATCGGTTTATATTTAGTAACATTGAGAGATATGCATGCAGCGCTAGTTTCATCTGTCATGCTACTCCTGTTACGAGACTCAACAAAGTTCATAATTGAGAACAAAGATTCGCAAGCATATGTAGACGAAAACATGGTTAGCAATGCTGTTGCAAGGTTTTTTAGACAGACATAATTTTCTGGAACAGTATTCCAAGTCCTTAATACTTCGTTTTCCGCATTTCTCTTTGTTACTTTCATCTTTAATCTCTCTCTTTCAATGTTTTCCAAGTCAACTCTAAGGTCAACAAATTTCTGCTTCCAAATTGAGCTACTCTGAAATTCAATCAACTGCGTCTCAAAATCATCCATGTCTATCCATGAAAACATTTGCAAGTTTAGTTCATCCATTTTGATGATGTCTGGAAACTTGATGAACTTTACTGTGTCTTCCAGTTCTCTGAATTTGTCAAATCTTGTAGAGAACTGCCAAACTGTTGACTCGATAATGTTTACAAACAGCTTTTGAAGACATTTGTGGTCTGTTCTGTCATCTTTTAGATCACTGATGTACCTCTATAGGTTTGGAAAGAATCTAAATCTCTCATTATCTACATCCCTCTTAAAAACTTTAAGCTTCATTTCAAAAGCTTTTATGTAACCAAACATAACATCAAGTGTCTTACCAGAGCCCTGTAACTTAATATTCAATTCATTTAAATGTTCACAAAAATCTGCAAAAAACATCAGTTTACAAACCCACACGACGTCAGAAAATTCCTGGTATGACACTTGTTGGTCGTTCAAATAGAGCTTTATCTCATCTAAGCATTCAATAAATCGTTTCAGAACCAAGCCTCTGCTAAGCCAACGAACATGGTTGTACATTTTCAGTCCTTTATACACAGATTCTACCTCATCCAGTAGAGTTTGAAATTGTCTTTTATTTAAAGGCCGACCTTTAAACTTACAAACTTTGTAGTAAAGTATACGTACGTTTATTGTAATACCAATCAATAAGTTTAATAAGCCAATGTTTGAAGTAAGCGTGACGAGACAATGAACAAAATAAAAATCTTCAGAGGATTTTTTTTTCTTCTATGAAAATTCGAGGGTTTTCTTTATTTTACATAATTCCAGAAACACCACCAGCAGCCGCTTGTCACAAAGACACTACTTCCTAGGCATTGAGTACTTATGCCAAGAGTTTATAAGACTTCACTTGGTTCCATAGACAAAACCCGTTTTTGTGTGTTTGTGTGGTGTGTTGTGGCGAAACATCGTTGAGTCGGTGACATCTTGCTTATGTCAGCTCTGTTCTTAGGGAGCAGGCGAGCGAGTACGTGTGAATTTAAGGATTAAGACTATTCTTACAATGATATTGAGTTTCACAAAGTTATTGATTTATAAGGGGAATAATTTTCACCTGGAGATGAAGTACTGACCTTCTTCTCGGGGAGGAGGCAAGTGAGCAACTGTGAGAAACACTACGAAGCAAGACTGCGAGAGAGAGTTACGAGTCTGAGATCGTCTGAACATGTGTTCATTACGGGGACTTCATGGGGGTGGGGGACTGTTGATTTCACTGGTTATATCACGGCCGTCAATGGAGAGAAGGGGAGAGCATAAGAATTCTTATCTTTCTTTAGCTTTCGAAGGTGAAGATGCTTTAGATTTAGATAGTAAAGTGAGTTTAATTAATATGCGTCAAACTGAAGTCGGGCGGCATTCATACACATGAGGTTTAGGGGGGGGGGGAGATGTTGTGGGGGTTTAAATTCAAAGTTTACGAAATTAAATTTTAAAGGTGGGCAGGCATGGCGTATTTTGCCTTCACAGATATGATTGTCAGTGTACACTATGGTTATGGGGGCAGCCTTTAGGTTAGAAAGGCTTATTACATAAAATATGAGCCAAAGTAAATAGAGGGGAATCATCATACATCGGCATGATCGATGACGTAAAAAAAGAAGGTAACTATGGCAACAAGTTCAACTTTTTCTTGAGACCTCTTTAGCTTCGTAGAGCTTAAACCTCTTCACCGCCAGGACGTACATATACTGTCATGGCATGTAAGCTTATACCCCAAGGAAAGTAGTTTTTTTTTTGTCTGTGCTTAGGGTAACATGTGCTTGCATCTGTGCTTAGGGTAACCTATGCTCTTGCGTGCCAGAGACAAGTCATCGGCGTGCCAAGTTTGGCACGCGTGCCAAAGGTTGCCCACCCCTGCTGTAAGGTGTTTATGTATCCACTGTGAGCATGTACTCGTATATTAAAACTTTGAAACCCAGTATTCTCAGAGGGCTCTCTCCTCTAGCCTCAACTGACAAAGATCTAGGGAACAAAATTAAAAACAATTTAAAAAACAAGTTAATTAATTATATATTTAACATTAGATCTTCATTCATAAGGATATCTTTTAAATCATACCTACGGATGCTAATTGCCAACAATAATACACAATGTGCGTCACCACACAAGACATTGACAATACTACAGCTGACTGCCCCTTCAAAGCACACCACACCTTCAGTTGGAAACACACCAAATTTGTCACCTTAACAGTTCAACTCACCAAAGTCTCTGAATCTAAGATGTATGGAGATATGACAGACAGAGTACGGCTGACAGCCTGGTCTGGCTGAGGCCTCGTGACCAGGGAACTCTCTCTCACTGCTGCTCAATCTTCAATCCTCTGTGTGTGTGTGGGAACCGACCTGTGAGATTTATATTTATTTAATTTATATGAATTTCTATTGAATTTGTATTTACGTTAATTTATATATTTCGATAGCAATTTATATATTTCGATAGTATGATGTTAAGTGGACTGTATTTCGGCAATAATCTCACAAATCGATCATTACACATTAGGGGGTTTATATTAAATTTATATATATGCAGCCAATCAAACTACAGTATTAAACTACATATATTAGTATAAAATTGGAGGTTCCTTATCTTATTGTATGGCAGGCTTAGTCCACCAGGTATAACTAGGATGTAGACACCAAATTATCCTCGTGTGAGGCTAGCTTCCATCACCCAAGTAACTGGTGTACCAAGATTAATTCTTGCTTCCTCTTCTTGTTCCTGTCAAAGGGCACTAGCTGTAAAGCCAGAATCCTAATATATGACAGCTATATCAGAGAAAACACTGTATATTATATAAGGACCAAGGCTTAATTACCTGTGTTGAGTCGATCATTCGTGTTCTAACTGGAATTAATCATATCTACCTAACATTACTGGCCAATAATGACTTAGATAAGATTTTGGAAAGACACTTCCCTTGTGGTTGTTGACAGCGTGTTGATGATGGTAGAACACTTAAGTTGATCTCCATAACACTTCGTCCAAGAGAATTATAGGAGCGGAACTCGCTCCAACGACTCTGGTCTTAACAAACAATGGCTGACCTCTTCCCACTGACGCCTTGGCTCTCCTTGTCCAATGTCAATAAGTGATAGAAGGATCACATTTACTTTATTTTGATACTGATAATTAAGTTAATTCAAATGAGATGTTTTCAATGATGTAATAAGTCCAAAGACTTATGTATTTAAGAATAATTCCCAACAGAATAGCTGGAGAATTTATAGTATTATGTGGCAATGATATCCTGTTTTCTATTGACGGAAAATTCCACTACAAGCTACATTTTCTATGGGTTAACTTGTTTATACAACACAGCAGCAATATTATCTGCATATTGTATGTAATATTATTAAATGGTGTCGGGTTTTCCGACAGTGTGGTCTCCTGAACGTGCACACAGAAATCACCATAATGTGATACATTAAATAAATAAATCCAAAAGGGCCGTGATGAGGGTTTGAATTGTCTCGGACATAGGTTCAAACCCTCATCATGGCCTCTGTTAATTTATTCCTGAATGTACAGTCCCTGGGTATATATGGGGAACTGGGAGCTAGGCTCTGCCTACTAAGTAGATAGTCTCAGGAAATCTACCCAAACAGCGGCTTGTGTGATGGAAAGACACCACCAACCGTCTGCAATTATCGGCTTAGTAGAAAGCGAGGTAGCTACACACGACCTGACCCCTGGTCAACTCGAGTTCAATAACGTCTATAGGTGTAGTTCCTTAATTGCTATGGCCAGACAACATGGCGCCTTTCAATATCCTGTCTGACTGACTCATGTTCTATGTGAAATATTAACTAAACACCTTTATGGTGTTACAAGTTCATAGAGACATCATCCATTAGTCATTACTTCATTCTTTATTGAGAGACCAGAGACACGAGTCAGTCCCACATAATATGTCCTCAGGTTGTGTTAAATTTGGTTTCCTTGTGATCACCATTTCGTAATTCGTTCTCCCTATTTCTATATACCTCCTTACACTTCTCTTGAATTGGAAACACCTTAATTTAAGTTGTCGTTGTACTCCGTTAACACAAGAGCTAGAGCTAGAGAGAGAGAGAGAGAGAGAGAGAGAGAGAGAGAGAGAGAGAGAGAGAGAGAGAGAGAGAGAGAGAGAGAGAGAGAGAGAGAGAGAGAGAGAGAGTAGAAAGAATAAAAGAAATGAGAGAGTAAATATCGTCTCTCTCTCCTTCACTTTCCTCTTCCAACACTAAGAAAAGTGAAAGTGGATGGATTACAGAGATGAGTCTGGTCATGTTGCTAATGATGTTTACAACAATTACCAAAACTCCTCCAGAAGACAGATCATTTCTCGACCCCAGACGGCATGAGAGGCTCCTTCATCCTCAGTATATGGGTCTTGGAGATATTTGTGATGTTAAAATGTTCAAACCAAGATAATATTATTTCGAACGTAAAAAAAACTTTTAGTAACTGTGAAATGGTGTTCAGTGATAAACGATCAATATTATTGTGCTTCCCAGACCTTTTTTTATTGTGTGGAGTTGAGTCTGTTTGTCCCCACTAAACATTATTTAGAGGTTTGTGTTGGGGAATAAATATATGGGGAGTGTTTGGGCAATTGTTTGTACTGCTGGTTGTATTTTAAGGTATTGTACTTGAGGTCATGTGGTTGTTTATAACTGTCAGATCTCGTATGGTACTAAAGGGATGCCCGGCGGTGCCCAGATATTCTGTCTGTCTCTTTTTCACCCTCCCCTTTCTCCCACCCCAACTCTTCCCTTCCGTTCCTTTCCCCTCCTCTTTCCCCATTTCATCGTCACCCGTCTTCCTTATTCTTACATCTTCACTTCTCTCCTCTCCTCTCTCATCACACCCTTCTTTCCCCATTTCACCCCCTTGACACCCCCCCCCCCACATCACCCTCTTTCCACACACTATCTTCTGTCTTCCATCAATTTCCTCCTCTGGCCTCTCTCCCATCACCTATCTATAATACATATTAGTATTAAGTTTTAGTCTTTAATGTTTTTCCTGCCCGAAACGCTTTGCGTAATAGTGGCTTTAGGCATTGTATGCACTAGCTCTATCTATAAATCTATAAATTTTTGTAAAACCTCTTGTATGTATGTACTTTACCTGAATAAACATTTATTTATATTATTTACCTTACATCTTCTCTATGAACTATGCTCACTGTACATATTATCTTCATCATTATAACCATCTTCACTACTCACTATCTTCATCACTGTAGCCATCTTCCCTACTCATTGTTGTCAAAACACCCAAATGAGCTCCAATCTCTTCTGTCCACCTCATCACCCAATCTTCCCCTTCCCCTCTACCCTTGGTTCCCAAACATAGTCTCATTTTGTCCTCCCTCCCCTCATCTCCCCTCATTTATTCTTCCCTTCCTTCCTCCTTCCCCCCTTCTCACAGATAATTTATCATTAAGAAGCATCAAGTCTGCATAAGCATCAAGTCTGCATAAGCATCAAGCATAAGTCATAAGCATAAGTCTGCATAAGCATCAAGTCTGCATAAGTCTCTCAGACAATTATTACAGTGCACAAAAACTCTTGGGGAATCACACCAAATATTCCACGCATAACTCGCTAAGAACCGCGCTGGAGATTTCTATAAATACTTATATGTCTTTTAAGAATTTAACTTCAGCCAACCTCGACCAGCTTATCCCCCTCTTGTCCCTGCTGTGTTGAGTGAGGCTAGCCCTAGACCTCTGCCCTCTATCCTTGGACAGAGAGAAGAATATTTATGCTCATATATATATACTAAGGGAAGGGGAAACCCAGCATTGCCTGGATCTGTCAATCTGTCGTCCATCTCTTGATCCATCTATCTATCCATCGACCTATCTATCTATGCATACACACATAAATCACAATAGCGTGATATATCAAATGAACTAATTTGATATATCACGCGTCTCATATATCGGCACGTCTGGGAACATCCCGTGCATAGGTTCGAACCCTCATCAAGATTTGGGGATTTGTTTATCTATGAATCTATCCTACCATCTATGAATCCATCCACGTATCTCTCACTCTATCCAATTCTCTATTCATCTATTTGTTTATTCATCTATCCTTCTATCCATCCATCAACCTACCTATCCATACATCTACTAATCTATATATCTGTCTATCTTTTCATCTACGTTTCCATCCCTCCCTCTATCCATCTTTGCATCCATATTTTCATTCAACTATTAATCTACCTATACATCTATCAATCTGTACATCCAGTTATACATCTATCTGTCCATAAATTCTTCAAACTATTTATCCATCTATCTGCCCATGTATACATATATCAATCTAGTTATCTTTCTATCCATCAATCTATTAACTTATCTTACATCTGCACTACTCACTATCTTCACTGCTGAAACCATCTTTCCTTCCCATTGTCATGAAAATAACCCGAATGAATTTCTCCCTCTTCCCCCCTTCACCCTCTCCACCTCTTCCTTCCCTCTTCTTCCCCCCATCTCTCACTTCCCCCAATCTCTCACTTCCCCCAATCTCTCACTTCCCCCAATCTCTCACTTCCCCCAATCTCTCACTTCCCCCAATCTCTCACTTCCCCCAATCTCTCACTTCCTCCCTTCCCTTGTTTCCCAAGCTTAGTCCATCCTTTCGTCCTCTGTTGTGACCCAAATGAGGAATTAATGAGATAGAATCTCTCTTAAATTATATGGGGCAACGAAAGTGTTCATGAGTGTGAATGGTTGTTGTTGAGATATGAGGGAGTGCCAGAGTCTTCTGGGAGTGCCAGAGTCTTCTGGGAGTGCCAGAGTCTTCTGGGAGTGCCAGAGTCTTCTGGGAGTGCCAGAGTCTTCTGGGAGTGCCAGAGTCTTCTGGGAGTGCCAGAGTCTTCTGGGAGTGCCAGAGTCTTCTGGGAGTGCCAGAGTCTTCTGGGAGTGCCAAAGTCTTCTGGGAGTGCCAGAGTCTTCTGGGAGTGCCAGAGTCTTCTGAGAGTGCCAGAGTCTTCTGGGAGTGCCACAGTCTTCTGGGAGTGCCAGAGTCTTCTGGGAGTGCCACAGTCTTCTGGGAGTGCCAAAGTCTTCAGGGAGTACCACAGTCTTCAGGGAGTGCCAGAGTCTTCTGAGAGTGCCAGAGTCTTCTGGGAGTGCCAGAGTCTTCTGAGAGTGCCAGAGTCTTCTGGGAGTGCCACAGTCTTCTGGGAGTGCCACAGTCTTCTGGGAGTGCCACAGTCTTCTGGGAGTGCCAAAGTCTTCAGGGAGTACCACAGTCTTCAGGGAGTGCCAGAGTCTTCTGGGAGTGCCAGAAACTTCTGGGAGTGCCACAGTCTTCTGGGAGTGCCAAAGTCTTCAGGGAGTACCACAGTCTTCAGGGAGTGCCAGAGTCTTCTGAGAGTGCCAGAGTCTTCTGGGAGTGCCAGAGTCTTCAAGGAGTGCCGCCAAGTTATGTACAGCCTGGAGGCAACTCTTCCGTCTCCGGTGGTGACCGAAAGCGACAGTGGAAGCGGTCTTTGGTGAGCTGCACAATGGGTTGTTGTCTGTCTATAAATTACTAAAAATTTTACAGTTTAAACCCAAGCAAATCCCTCCAATCACAGATTCCAACGAGCAACAGCATCAACCTCAACCCTGGATAAATGGACCCCATCTCAAGCATACATGTCATTCCTTCCATGGAATTGATCCCAGTTCTTAATGAATGATATTGCATTTGATTTGCAATACTTGTTCAGTCAGCACTTGACACGAAGTGCCCTCGACAACCATTCATGTCCAACTCCCTGTCTTGGAAGAATGCTTCATGTGATCGGGATTCCTCCCTTGCTCATAACTAATTCAATGGCTATCTTAAACCTCTGTATCAGTGCCTCACTCCTAACTCGTCTAACATCATTTCCACCAGCACTGATACAAATAATGGGCTTTGTTCCCATTTCCAGCCAGCCTATTTTATTTTATTTATAGTATTTATTCATGTTGTTAAAATTAATAATTTCACCAATTCCTGCTCCAGAATATCAAACCTTTTACCTGTTCCTTTAACCTTTACTTATGGCACAAAAACCTCTATCCAAATACTTCACCTGGGAATCTTCCACAATCAAATTCGTTTAGCTACTTCCTGTTCCGGCGCTCCCTTCGTTGCCTGGTCCCTCGGGTGAACTGCAGTCTCCCTACAGCTCTCCTCTGCCAGCACGGCCCTCGACCCTTGTAATTTGAGAGAGAATCTGACTAATTTAACCCTACTACATGTTGGCCCCCAACTTCTCCCCTCATCCATCTGTCTTTCTATCCATCATTCTATCCAGTAATCATTTTACTTATTTCCTATCATGTTCAAGTTCAAGTATGCTTATTGAGACAAGAAAGAAATACATCTCAAAGGGATAGATTAGCTTAGGCTATTATCTATTTGTCTTTCTATCTGGCAATGTATTTACATATCTATACAGCTGTCCATCCGTCTTTTTATCCATCTATCTGTGCATCCATTAATATATCTATCTATCAGTCCCTCTATGCATCAATTCATCCATATTTGTCCATCTGTCAAATAATCTATTTATCCATCCACTCATCTATCCATCCCTCTACTCGTCTATCTATCCATTTACCTTACTATCCATGTATGTATCTATCTATACATCTTTCCTATCCATCTATTTATCTAACTATCCATCCAATTATCCACCTATCGATTTATTCATCTATCTAACTATCCATCCAGTATCCATCTATCGATCCATCAACGTACACATTTATCCATCTCTCCATCATTTATCCATCCATCTTTGGATGGATGTGTGATCTGCCTGTGTGTCTTTGTCTCTATCTCTGTCTCTCATTCTCTGTCTCTAACACTGCCTCTCTGTCTCTTCCATCTTATATGTAATATAAGTTTTTATCACTGGTGTGTTGATGTTCTCTATTGGGGACCGCAGCGGTGTGAACTACTAAATATAATAGTTGCCCCTTTACTCAGATAACGGGACGAGGCTTCAGAAACCTTTGATGATGTGGGAGGTTTTATGCGACTATGGGCAAATTACAGATAGCAGGAATTTTTTTCCCCAAAACAGTTAATAATGGTGTATAGGCCTAAGCATCTGGCCTCCAGCTTTGGACAAACATACAAACCAGACTTGCTATCATATAGGCATAGATTCTAAGAGGGGGGGGGGGGTACCAGGCAGTGCTGAGGTAGTCTGAGTGTCCTCCTAACCCCTCCCTCCCCCTCCCATTCCACCCATTTTCTCCAATTTACTCCTGAACCTCCACGAACCTCATTCCCTTGGTTCCGCCTCACCTTCGTCCTCCCTTCCATCTTCCCTCTTTCCCCATTCCTCTCCATCGTGCTTTCCCTCATCGTCCCCATCCCCTCGGACTTATCCACTTCTTACCCTTTTCCCTCTTCTCTCAGAAAATGTATTATTAAGAAGGATTGAAACAGCTGTAAAGGTCTCTATATCCAATCTTCATCCTCCTATATCCCCATTCTCTTCCCCCTTTCCTCCCTATAGCCCCATTTCCTTCTCTCTTCCTTCCCCTTGGTCCTCCTCTCTGTTAGTTCCCCTCTCTCTCTCTTCTATCAGAAAATGTATTATTGACAAGAACAGAAACAACTGCGTCTCTTTTTGCACTTTTCGTCCTACACCCTTTCAGCCTCCTTCGCTACATTCCCACCCTACACCCTCCCCCCTCCCCCACTATCCTGGTCCCTCACTTCCTCCTTCACTATCCCCGCTAGTCATCTATCCTCACTAGATGACACCGTGGACAGTTTTGTATCAGTCTTTAGGTATAATTCTAGCTGTCATTTACAGCCAGACAATTTAAATTCGCAATTTTTAACATTAGCAAATGAGTAAACAATAACTGGGATTTTTTTTCTTTCCTAAATCAGATCCATCACCTATAAGATTAATAAAGTTGAGCCAATACATTTCAGTGTCCAATCTCGTAATCGTTTTATTGGCTAAAATGCCATGCAAGAAGAATTTTAAGTGTTGTTTAATTAATTGTTAATCCCTTATGAGTACAACTTAAGAATTATTAAGCTCATAACATCTCATAATAATAATGACTCAGTATACACCTGCAAAGTTTCATGACAGTCGGTTGGTAGGTAAACAAACTGAAGACTTGCACAATTAAAAGCCAGGCGACGTCTAGCCGTCAGGCGACGTCTAGCCGTCAGGCGACGTCTGGCCGTCAGGCGACGTCTGGCCGTCAGGCGACGTCTGGCCGTCAGGCGACGTCTGGCCGTCAGGGGACGTCTAGCCGTCAGGCGACGTCTGGCCGTCAGGCGACGTCTGGCCGTCAGGCGACGTCTAGCCGTCAGGGGACGTCTGGCCGTCAGGCGACGTCTGGCCGTCAGGGGACGTCTAGCCGTCAGGTGACGTCTGGCCGTCAGGCGACGTCTAGCCGTCAGGCGACGTCTGGCCGTCAGGCGACGTCTGGCCGTCAGGGGACGTCTAGCCGTCAGGCGACGTCTAGCCGTCAGGCGACGTCTGGCCGTCAGAAGACGTCTGGCCGTCAGGCGACGTCTGGCCGTCAGGGGACGTCTAGCCGTCAGGCAACGTCTGGCCGTCAGGCGACGTCTGGCCGTCAGGGGACGTCTAGCCGTCAGGCGACGCCTGGCCGTCAGGCGACGTCTGGACGTCAGGCGACGTCTGGACGTCAGGCGACGTCTGGCCGTCAGGCGACGTCTGGCCGTCAGGGGACGTCTGGCCGTCAGGCGACGTGTGGCCGTCAGGGGACGTCTGGCCGTCAGGCGACGTCTGGCCGTCAGGCGACGTCTGGCCGTCAGGCGACGTCTGGCCGTCAGGCGACGTCTGGCCGTCAGGCGACGTCTGGCCGTCAGGCGACGTCTGGCCGTCAGGCGACGTCTAGTCGTCAGGCGTCGTCTGGCCGTCAGGCGACGTCTGGCCGTCAGGCGAAGTCTGGCCGTAAGGCGACGTCTGGCCGTCAGGCGACGTCTGGCCGTCAGGCGACGTCTGGCCGTCAGGCGACGTCTGGCCGTCAGGCGACGTCTAGTCGTCAGGCGTCGTCTGGCCGTCAGGCAACGTCTGGCCGTCAGGCGAAGTCTGGCCGTCAGGCGACGTCTGGCCGTCAGGCGACGTCTGGCCGTCAGGCGACGCCTAGCCGTCAGGCGACGTCTGGCCGTCAGGGGACGTCTGGCCGTCAGGTGACGTCTGGCCGTCAGACGACGTCTGGCCGTTAGGCGACGTCTGGCCGTCAGGGAAGGTCTGGCCGTCAGGGGACGTCTTGCCGTCAGGTGACGTTTGGCCGTCAGGGGACGTCTGGCCGTCAGGTGACGTCTGGCCGTCAGGCGACGTCTGGCCGTCAGGTGACGTCTGGCCGTCAGGGTACGTCTAGCCGTCAGGCGACGTCTGGCCGTCAGGGGACGTCTAGCCGTCAGGGGACGTCTGGCCGTCAGGTGACGTCTGGCCGTCAGGGGACGTCTGGCCGTCAGGTGACGTCTAGCCGTCAGGCGACGTCTGGCCGTCAGGCGACGTCTGGCGTCAGGTGACGTCTGGCCGTCAGGGGACGTCTAGCCGTCAGGCGACGTCTGGCCGTCAGGCGACGTCTGGCCGTCAGGTGACGTCTGGCCGTCAGGGGACGTCTGGCCGTCAGGTAACGTCTGGCCGTCAGGGGGCGTCTAGCCGTCAGGCGACGTCTGGCCGTCAGGGAAGGTCTGGCCGTCAGGGGACGTCTGGCCGTCAGGTGACGTCTGGCCGTCAGGTGACGTCTGGCCGTCAGGGGACGTCTGGCCGTCAGGTGACGTCTGGCCGTCAGGGGACGTCTGGCCGTCAGGCGACGTCTGGCCGTCAGGTGACGTCTGGCCGTCAGGGGACGTCTAGCCGTCAGGCGACGTCTGGCCGTCAGGCGACGTCTGGCCGTCAGGGGACGTCTAACCGTCAGGCGATGTCTGGCCGTCAGGTGACGTCTGGCCGTCAGGGGACGTCTGGCCGTCAGGTGACGTCTGGCCGTCAGGGGACGTCTGGCCGTCAGGGGACGTCTGGCCGTCAGGGGACGTCTGGCCGTCAGGTGACGTCTGGCCGTCAGGTGACGTCTGGCCGTCAGGCGACGTCTGGCCGTTAGGCGACGTCTGGCCGTCAGGGAACGTCTGGCCGTCAGGGGACGTCTTGCCGTCAGGTGACGTCTGGCCGTCAGGGGACGTCTGGCCGTCAGGTGACGTCTGGCCGTCAGGCGACGTCTGGCCGTCAGGTGACGTCTGGCCGTCAGGGGACGTCTGGCCGTCAGGGGACGTCTAGCCGTCAGGCGACGTCTGGCCGTCAGGGGACGTCTGGCCGTCAGGTGACGTCTGGCCGTCAGGCGACGTCTGGCCGTCAGGCGACGTCTGGCCGTCAGGTGACGTTTGGCCGTCAGGGGACGTCTAGCCGTCAGGCGACGTCTGGCCGTCAGGCGACGTCTGGCCGTCAGGTGACGTCTGGCCGTCAGGGGACGTCTAGCCGTCAGGTGACGTCTGGCCGTCAGGGGACGTCTAGCCGTCAGGCGACGTCTGGCCGTCAGGGAAGGTCTGGCCGTCAGGGGACGTCTGGCCTTCAGGTGACATCTGGCCGTCAGGTGACGTCTGGCCGTCAGGGGACGTCTGGCCGTCAGGGGACGTCTGGCCGTCAGGGGACGTCTGGCCGTCAGGTGACGTCTGGCCGTCAGGGGACGTCTGGCCGTCAGGGGACGTCTGGCCGTCAGGTGACGTCTGGCCGTCAGGGGACGTCTGGCCGTCAGGCGACGTCTAGCCGTCAGGCGACGTCTGGCCGTCAGGGGACGTTCGTGCCTTACCCTACAGAGTTCTTCATCGACTTGCTTCCATTCTGAGCTGTGGCTGAGAGCACGGTCGCCATATGCGTTAACAACACTCCTCTAACGCATATGTCGACCGTGCTCTCAGCCACAGCTCAGAATGGAAGCAAGTCGACGAAGAACTCTGTAGGGTAAGGAAGGTCCTAGTCAACAACGGCTTCTCCAATGGTTTCGTCGAAGACATCATAAGAAGGAAAGTGAAACGCCATGCAACCTCTGAAGAGACAACCAACACAACACCTATACCCCCTATTAGACTATTTTACAGGAACTTCTTTTCCACAGCTCATAAAACGGAGGAAAGGGTCCTGAAAGATATTGTTAATAGAAACGTTATCCCTACAGACAAAAATCAGAGGATACAACTGACGATTTACTATAAAACCCAAAAAACGGCCAGCCTACTCATGAGAAACTCTCCAGACACAAAACAGAACGCTTTAAAAGATACCAACGTCGTCTATGCCTTCAAATGCCCTCTTGGGGACTGTAAGCTCCAAAAAACCCAGTATATAGGCAAGACAACAGCATCTCTTTCTAGGCGTTTAACGATGCATAAGCAACAGGGCTCCATTAAGGAACATATAATCTCTTCCCACAACCAAACCATCGCCAGAGAAATCCTAGTAAACAACACAGAAATCATCGATAGATACAGCGATAGCAGGCGGCTTGACGTTTGCGAGGCACTACACATCAAGAAGTCAACACCAGCAATCAACAGCCAATTAATGCACAACTATATTCTACCCACCTCAAGACTCCGCTCCAATATAGAAGCATCAAGAAATTTGGACCAATAGGCTTTCTACAATCACTTCTATTCAATACCCATTGTTTCATGTTCTGTCTTGTGTTGATGAAATTAATACCTTATTAAATACCACCTCACCCCATCCACCTCACTCAAATGTCGATATAAACAAATCGGAGATGTGTAAGTTCTATTCAGTTGTGTATGTTTAAACTAAAGTCTTTGAAAATGTAATAAGTTTTACGAAACGCGCTCAAGTGTCGCGTCAGACTAGAAATAAAAATGAATTTTGGAGAATTGATTTTTGAATTGCCACCAACAGTGAAGAGAAATGTACGAAAGATTGAGAAAATTCGTGTTAGAATTATTAATCTTACTTTTTCGGTCATATTTAATAATATATGTCTACAGGAAAGACTGCTACCAAAATATACTAACATATATATATATATATATATATATATATATATATATATATATATATATATATATATATATATATATATATATATATATATATATATATATATATATTATATATTATATATATGTTATATATATATACTAGGTAGTCCTCCTAATGGCTGGTGTCAATGCCTATCACATTAAAGAAAAAAAGATCGACTGCTTGGCTGTTGTCTGTGGTAGAGTAAGGGAAGACACGCAAAACACATAGTATGAACAATGAAACTTTAATTAAACTGAGAGCAAATTAAAAACATACACAATTCCTTGGCTATGTACAGTGCAAACAAACAAGTCAAAAAATATATCATAAAAATTAAGAACAAGGGTGACGTTACTCTATAATATAAAGACAAAATGAAATAAGCAGGTGCTGAGAATAAAGCGCTAGCTGAGAAACATCCACCTGATAGACAGAGAGAATATCAGTTAGTTGTTCACAGCTTGAGAGCACAAGATATTCTAACTTCAATGACTGGTTCAAGCCCAGACATCGACTAAGTAGAGGGCGCTGAGGTGCAGGTGTGCAGTCGGCGGGTCACCAATCAGAACCAGGCAGGCTGGGAATGGTAGTTTGCTGGTTGATGACGGTGGCGAGCCAGCATGGAGGGAGTGTGGAGTAGGGGGGAGTTTAGGGTACGTTTGCCTCCTGGTCAAAACGTTTTGTGCTACTGGTAGAGGTATTTTGAAGGTAGCATCTTATTGTTGTCTATATATAAGTAACTTTATGTAGGGAAGAGCAGGCTCAATCTCTCTCTTGAAAGAGATTATCGTCACAACTCACCCCGAAGCCTGCTCTAATGGGTGAAGTTACGTCTTCAGGTGGTAGAGTGGTAGGTGGAGCTACCTCTACCTCATAGACTCTGGATCTCCAGGTTGAAATTCTGCAGATACAAAGCCCATCGTAGAAGTCGTTGATTGTTGAATTGGGCTTGCTGCAAGAAGCGTAGGGGATTGTGGTCCGAGTAGATGGTGGTAGACCGAGCACCTTGTTGGTACGATGCAAAGTGCTGTAAGTTCAGGACGATGGAGAGGAGTTCCTTTTCGATAGTGCTGTAATTCTTCTAGTGAGGTTTTAACTTGTAGCTGTAGTAGCTAACAGGTAGAACCTTTTCGCCTCGTTGTTGCATCTGGACGCTCCCGATGCCGGTACCACTGGCGTCGACATGGAGGTACGACATGCCCATGATCCAGGAGGTACGACATGCCCATGATCCAGGAGGTACGACATGCCCATGATCCAGGAGGTACTGTACTTCAGCACGCATAACTTCCTTTTTGCTCGGGCTGATTGGGAAGAAAGGTTGACGAATCGGCCGTGTGTCGGGAAGTAGCTGGATGTCGTGCTGAACCACATTACACTCCTGTGGATCATCGCTGAACAACTTCTGATGTTCCTTGAAGATTCTGATGAGAGGAGTACTGCCCTTCAAATAGGTATGAAGATCAGTTAGGATTTCCGAGTTGGAAAGCACTGACTCAGTATTAGTGCTTTCGGGAGGAGAAGCAGGGAAGGTCTCACTGTGGAGGTATGGACCTTTAAATGAGGATAATGATACCAACACACTGGGGGGGAGTACCTTGATACTGCTTCAGGAGGTTGACGTGGCACAACTGGGTCTTCCGCCGCCTATCTGGAGTCTCAAGAACGTAGTTGTGATTGTTCCTGCACTCCTTGATGCGGTAGGGTCCTGAAAACTTGTTTTGCAATGGAGAACCTGGGATAGGAAAATATGCCAACACGAAGTCTCCTGGTTTAAATTTCCTTAGTTTGCTGCTTTGGTCAAAATGAGTCTTCATCCTCTCCTGAGCTTTCAATAGATTGTCATTAGCAAATTTACGTACTCTCTCTAGAATGTGTTTTAAGTTTTGAAGAAACTGGGGAACATTCTGAGGGTCACTGAAGGTGGCATTACGTAGAGAGTCTTTAAAAGCTTTAAGAGGAGTACGGCACTTACGTCCGTAGAGCATCTCATAAGGAGATACTCCTAGAGACTCATTGGGGAGACTTCTGAAAATGCACATAATGAGGTCAAGTTGTTTATCCCAGTCCTTCAAGGTTTCATTGCAAAATTTCTTTAGGAGTGCTTTAATAGTCTGATGACTACGCTCAAGCAGGAGAAGCAGGATGATAGAGGCTGGACAATACCTGTATGATGTTGAACTCTTCCAGAGTCTTCTTGAAGAGATCACTGGTGAAGTTGGTGCCACAGTCACTTTGAACCTCTCTTGGAAATCCATACTGGGTGAAGATCTTCAATAGTTGTTTCACCACAGTAGCAGCCGTAATGTTCTTTACTGGAACTGCTATGGGGAATCTGGTGGTAGGACACAGGATAGTTAGTATTTAGGCGTTGCCAGAACTGGTCCGGGGTAAAGGACCAACACAGTCTATGATGAGTCTGTGGAAAGGTTCCGCAGGCACCTGGATTGGAGTCAATGGAGTCTTGGGAATAGAGATGTTAGGTTTACCTGCCATCTGACATGTATGACACTGTTGCACGTACCTTTTGACGTCTTTAACTATACCTGGCCAGTAGTAGTCTTGTCTGATTCCGTGATAGGTTTTGTTAAAACCATAGTGAGAAAGTGCTCCGTGGGCCAGGTGTAGAATATCGGGCCGTAGGCTGGTGGGAACCACTAGTTGTTCGACATTTGCCCAATCGTCGTCCTCCTTCAGCTTAATGGGTCTGTACCTGCGGTAGAGCAACTGATTCTCTAGGAAGAACCCAGGGATACTGTCAGGTTGAGTCTCAGCCTGGAAGAATAATTGTGTTAATGATGGATCCTCCCTCTGTAACTTACGGAACTCCAACCTAGTAAGATTCGGTGGTAGATTCTGATGGTCTTGAGGGACAATGGTTGCAGTAGATTCAGCTGGTTGCGGGCGTGCAGCTTGTGCACGGGTGGTCACCAAAACCGGAGGAGAAACTTCATCACTTTCTTGGACCTCTGCTGAAACATACTCAAAGATGGGATTGTCCACTACAGAGTTACACACCTGGGGTTTGTCCATGACGATCAGGTTGGACGGTTGCAGATCTTCTGCCAAGTCGTTGCTCAGGAGAAGTTGCACTCCAGACAAGGGAAAAGGCTTTTCCCTGATGGCGACTTGGACTTCACCGGTCACAAAAGGACAATCTAGGTGGACTCTGGCGAGTGGATACGGAGTGGTAGCAGTGAGGTCAGTGATAAGGACGGTTTCCCCGGTGTAGGTGATGTTAGGCACAGCCGATTTCAATATTATTGATTGAAGAGCCGCTGTGTCCCTCAAGATCTTCAATTTGAAACGTCCCTCCGAATCTGTCCCGTTGGTAGAGACAGTTCCAGGATACAGGTGTTTGCTGAAGAGAGAAAGATCATTAACAGGAACACCAACATTCATCACAGGCTTACCGGACTTAGGAGGAGTCGGTTTGGGTTTAGGAGTTTCATTGCCTTTGTATTGAGCTTTTCCACATTTATCTATGGTATGTCCATAGAGTTTGCAATACTTACTATACAATTGAGAGCTCGCTTGATCGGCACTCACTTTGTCATAACTATACCAAGACTTCTTACTGGAAGGTGGTTCTGGTGTTAGCCGGTGTATAAGACTGTAGGTGTCAGCCGACTTCGCACATCTGATGTAGTCGGTTTCTTCTTTGTCTGTTAAATATAAACGGACGGAAGGGGGAACACGTCTCAAGAATTCCTTAACTAGCATGAGGTTGACGAGTTCTGAAAATGTAGAGACATGTGCTGCTTCCAGCCATTTCATGAAATATCTTTTCTTTGTATTGGCAAATTCTAGAAAGGTGGTGGTACTTGCCTTAAGATGGTCACGGAATTTTCGTCTATAGCTTTCGGTGGAGAGAAGGTAGGCGTCTAAAACTGCTTGGTTCAGGGTTTGGTAGTCATTCTCAGACGCTAAGGCACTGAGAGTAACTGCAGCTCTACCTGTGAGACGCACTCTGAGAAGGGTAGAACATTGATCTGCAGGCCAACTAAGTTTTTTAGCTAGGGTCTCAAAAGTGGTGAAAAATACATCGATCTCTGTCTCAACGAATGGTGGCATTAACTTACTTGCATGGGAGACATTGAAACTTACGGGAAGTTTAGCAGTACCTTGTTGGCACTGAGTGTGGTGTGTAGTTTCCAACGCGAGTTCTTGTTGACGACATGCTAAAGCCATATCTGCTTTATTCTTATCATGCTCGCGTTGCATCTCCAGGTGACGTTGTCTTGCTTCAAGCTGTACTCGCTCACGCTCTTGGAGTAGGGCCGTCTCTTCTTTCTTTAGGGCCATATCGTGTTCCTTTAGGGCCACCTCGCGTTCTTGTTGTTCTTTCCTTAGGGCCGCCTCTCTTTCCCTCATTTGTAGAGCTTCTTTTTGTTGTTCCCGCTCGATCTTGGCAAGTTCGAGCTTTAGTTTCATAGCTGTCAGAGCATGTCTATCTGCAATAGAATAATTTTCGTGAGTTTCAGAGTCAATCTTCCCTTCATATAAGAGGTGATCCATTATTAAATTGTGCAAGTCATTTTTGTTGGCTCCATGGGGAACATCTAGTTGATACTCGTGTGCAAGAGTTTGTAATTCGGTCTTCTTGGCATGAATTAAGTTCCCTATTTCACCTGCTGGATCGTTACGAAAAGCTTGGAGATATGTTGAAGAATAGCAAATAAATGTACAACAAATATACTTGTGATATGGAAGTGTCAGTAACAGGATAACGTGGCAACTGGTAACTATCCTGTGGAATTTTAAACGTTAACAATTAACGTTAATTTTAGTAGGGTAAATGATTAGTCAATCAAAAGCGCAGGAAATCTTGTACCCGGTACTCAATGTAAGAGAATAAGGGCAAGAAAATCCTACTAAATAAATGAAACCGATAGTTTCTAAAACAAATGAAACATTTAATTGTTTCAAAAGTGAATAAGGTAGTCCAAGAGTGTAGGCATACCTTGCCGAGTCTCTATAGGACAGAAGCAAGGGTTTTCCCACTAAATGAAATATGATACTTACAGAATTAGCGAACTTTGTACTCTGAAAAAAGAAAGCTAATTCTCTACCTAAGTAAATATCATCATCTCTGACCGACGTGTAGGGGTGCGAGTGTCAACTGGTGACGAGAACTGCTGTTGAGGTCCCAACTCAGCAACGTAGTCCGTGCTAGAGGAACTATGGCCTATGGAACTAGGGTGCTTTGACCCGAAGACAAACCAAAGTACCAGGGTACCAAAATGATGATCTGTCTGAGATTGAGAAATATCCTAAAGACAAAAGGGGGAAAACCCGAGTAATAACACGGAGGGAGGGATCACCAATTAATAGAATGACTGAGGCCTTCAGTCACCACGTAATCCAAAGTTATCCCACACTCACAATATGCTACTCTCGGAATGCACAATACACACAGCACCATATAAATATAAAAATTAATGACCATATTGAATAGCAACTGTATCAAAGCCAAGTACGCTTACCACAAATTGATGTTCTGGTACAAGTACCTGAGTGAGGCTCCTAGGACAGGGCCCCCATTTAATATGACGGGAAAATGAAGGAGTGTAGATGTTCGGCAGTCCTCCTAATGGCTGGTGTCAATGCCTATCACATTAAAGAATAAAAGATCGACTGCTTGGCTGTTGTCTGTGGTAAAGTAAGGGAAGACACGCAAAACACATAGTATGAACAATGAAACTTTAATTAAATTGAAAGCAAATTAAAAACAAAGACAATTCCTTGGCTATGTACAGCGCAAACAAACAAGTAAAAAAATATAACATAAAAATTAAGAACAAGGGTGACGTTACTCTATAATATAAAGACAATATGAAATAAGCAGGTGCTGAGAATAAAGCGCTAGCTGAGAAACATCCACCTGATAGACAGAGAATATCAGTTAGTTGTTCACAGCTTGAGAGCACAAGATATTCTAACTTCAATGACTGGTTCAAGCCCAGACATCGACTAAGTAGAAGGCGCTGAGGTGCAGAGGTGCAAGTGTGCAGTCGGCGGGTCACCAATCAGAAGCAGGCAGGCTGGGAATGGTAGTTTGCTGGTTGATGACGGTGGCGAGCCAGCATGGAGGGAGTGTGGAGTAGGGGGGAGTTTAGGGGACGTTTGCCTCCTGGTCCAAACGTTTTGTGCTACTGGTAGACGTATCTTGAAGGTAGCATCTTATTGTTGTCTATATATAAGTAACTTTATGTAGGGAAGAGCAGGCTCAATCTTTCTTGAAAGAGATTATCGTCACAATAAATATATATATATATATATATATATATATATATATATATATATATATATATATATATATATATATATATATATATATATATATATATATATATATATATATATATATATATATATATATGTCGTACCTAGTAGCCAGAACGCACTTCTCAGCCTACTATGCATGGCCCGATTTGCCCAATAAGCCAAGTTTTCATGAATTAATAGTTTTTTTCGACTACCTAACCTACCAAACCTAACCTAGCCTAACTTTTTCGGCTACCTAACCTAACCTATAAAGATAGGTTAGGTTAGGTTAGGTAGGTTTGGTTAGGTTCGGTCATATATCTACGTTAATTTTAACTCCAATAAAAAAAAAATGACCTCATACATAAAGAAATGGGTAGCTTTGTCATTTCATAAGAAAAAAATTAGAGAAAATATATTAATTCAGGAAAACTTGGCTTATTAGGCAAATCGGGCCTTGCATAGCAGGCCGAGTACGACGTTCTGGCTACTAGGTACAACATTATATATATATATATATATATATATATATATATATATATATATATATATATATATATATATATATATATATATATATATATATTATATATATACATATATATATATATATATATATATATATATATATATATATATATATATATATATATATTTTTCTTTTTTTAAAGTTTGTGAGGGTACCACCTCTGGTGCCAATGTGAGGACCCATAGCCTCGGAGAAGAAAATAAAAAGTATTCAGAGGAGACCTTGTGGTTTCTCACTGAACACTAATATTATCTTCTCCTACCACCCCCATTCTTTTGTATGTACACATATATATTTACTTTATTTGAACTTTGTTACAAAAAAGGAGTTACATATGGGTTACAAAGATGGTTATCATAGGTTGTTGAGTTCCTCCAGCTCCTCAGATGGCGGGCAGGAACCCTGGATGCAGTGCGCATTTCCCCTCTGTATCGCCACACTGAGGCGCTGGAAAAGAAAGCTTGAAGCTCTTGGGTCCCTTGTTGTTTCAATGAGCCTAGAACCCAGTTCCTTCAAAAAACTGGTAGCACTTTTACCCCAGGCGCCGAGTGTCTCAGAAGCAATGGGGACAAAATTGTAGTGGTGATCCAGTTCTCTATACTTACGGGATTTGGCTGCTTCCCTGTGGGTGGCAGTGCCACCTGGTTGTGCAACACTGAGGTTAATGTAGGTGTTAGCCAGGGTTGATACGCACGTGTAGTACCATACCAACTGCTTGCCATTCTTCCAGGGGTTCACTGTGATACCATCCGGGCGACCAATAGGAGCATCAGAGTTACGGGGCGTTAGGTAACGGGGCTCTCTTTCAGCTGGGCATCCAGCTGTGGTGAGGCTCCTCTTGATGATGTCGTTAACTTCACTGTGCCTCGAGTGCCATCCCCCTGTGCTTTGGCAGAGTAGGCCATGGTGGCCGTACCTGTCAGCCACCACCTCGCCGCAAATACACCTATATCTGGTGTGGATTGGGGCAGCAAGGCGGAGGGCCACAGCAATTCGGAGGGCGTGTGGTGTGAGACGCGTGCCAGTTGCCGACATTGGGGTTGCTAACAGGAAATCCCCTGCATGTGGTGCTGCTACTGCTGTGAGGCGAGCAATGTCGTGTTGTGTTGTTGCAGCACCCAGGCACTCTGCAGCAACTTGGTCTACAATGGGGCCATCCCATATATATATATATATATATATATATATATATATATATATATATATATATATATATATATATATATATATATATATATATTTATATATATATATATATATATATATATATATATATATATATATTTATATATATATATATATATATATATATATATTTATATATATATATATATATATATATATTTATATATATATATATATATATATATATATATTTATATATATATATATATATATATATATATATATATTTATATATATATATATATATATATATATATATATATATATATATATATATATATATATATATATATATATATATATATATATATATTTATATGTATATATATATTGTTGGGGTTTCCACCTCTCTATTATTCTCTACCCTTACTCTGGGGTGAGCAATAGTTATGCTCAAGGTAACTCACCGTAGCCCTGCGGGTCTTCCCTCGATCCTCACGGCGCCACTGCACGCCAGGAGAGTCTCCCAGTCAATCTTAACGGCCTCTTATTAAGAAAGAGTGAGAACACGACTCGATCACATCGACTGTCGTGTGCCCTCCCCAACAATAGGGCTCTACGGTTAATCACAAGGTCGCCAATTGGTGTTTAAGGTGGCCAATAACACCATCAGTGGACTGGTGTATTCAGTGGTAGCCTTGGCAAGGTCATACTCAAAGATCAGGAATCAGGCAGGTACTTGTTGTTATCACTCTATGCTTACAGGTTTAGTATAGCCACAAGATCAATGGAGGGGATGATAAAAACACAAAGAGAGTTTTGTATTTTACTTAAAATGTATGAAAGATGTCACAAGGCCACACAATAATCATAAATCAACTGATCCTGACTCGGCCGGTAATCCCACGGATATTATGCGACCGCTAGAGGGCAACACTCTCCCCCTCCTCATCAAGTGTCAAGAACAGCTGATCGCAATGGCCTCTCCGCGCGAACTTTGCTTGTTTTCTAGATTCACGCGCGCTGTTCCTTTAAATTTTCCAATATTACTAGAAACTCGCACACTCGATATTGGCACAAATAAACCGTATTACTCAGTTACACTGTACTCAGGCTCAAACAGTCTTTTCTACAATCAATGCTATAATGATTCACTGTAATGGCTTTACATTGTTCTTCACTCAACCATATATTATGAAATATTAACCCTGGAGCTTTCAGTACTTTCTCTCGTGGGCGATAACGCAATAATTCACTGTACTCACAAATGATTATTCACTGAATGAACATAGACATATATATGGTATATAAATCAATCATCAATACATGGAAAATAAATAGTTTCTGGGCACATAGCCTAACCTCCAAATACTGGCATAATATTATATATAATTTACCACTATATGTTCATATCAAAAATCTATAGAAAGATATACACAACACAGTAAATTTATCACTGGTTCCTGGTGCCTGTACACACCAATAATCAACATGAATATTACAAGTACTCTTGATAGTACTGTCTAGCACACTGGTGCTTTACCGTGACATAGGTGAGACTTGCTCACGACATATAAAATCTTCGGGCTAGATAATATAGCCAAATAATATAGCTAACTAAAGGGGAATGGGGAGGGAACTAGAACCACCTACTTCACCCTATCCTCCGATGAGAGTCGAGATGTAGCTCCTGGTCCTCGTGTCGGGAACGCCCCCACACTACACGTCGTCGTGTCCTACCAGAGCCTCTCGTCGTCCCACCGTTTAGCGCGTCGTCTCCGTGCCTCCTCACTGCAGGTCCGTCCTCCTCCTTGACTTCTTGAAGGTTGGAGTCGGTCTCCTGGCCGTCGTCTTCTCCCAGCAACGGCTGTCGCCTACGTCTCAGCTACAGTCGTTCGGTTTCCCCCAAATAGTCCTCTCTTCCTCAGCTACCCAGTGGCTCTGTCTGCCACTACGCTGTCACGAACTGGTGAATTGCCACAGACGTCAACATACGTCACTGCACGGCTTCACTGCTACTGGCACAGTACCTGACTGGAGCACTTGTTGCTCAAATAACCGTCAATTCCCTCTTCTGGTTCAACACATGAACTAGGGAAGACTTCTCAGAGTACTGGCGGACTTCAGGTGACGCGTAAATCCACGGTAGTGGGAAACAGCTGTCCGACAGACAGGACCACTCGTCGCACGTCCGACCTCTATGACGTGTCGTGTCTGACTGCTGGCGCCAGCCCGGCGCGCTGGCCGGACCCCCTTCCTTCGTGACGTCACTTTTGCCACGGGAGGTTTTCATTGGCTCCCGGTGCCACACTGCTGTCGGTGACCAATCCGGTGCCACTGACGTCACACGGTTTTGGCGGGAGATCAGAGAGGTAAGCGCCATCTTGGCTCCCTAAAGGGCCTAAACCACAGGCCAAAATATCACTATTTCACAAATTTCTCGGCTCTCCGAGAACACTTCACTCTCTCCCATATATCAAATTGTAGCCTGCAACGTAGAGAACGCTTGGGAAAAGTAGACATGACTCTTACTGCAGGCGTGGGAGAATTATAAGGGGGGGAACTCCGTCACATACCCCTCCCCTTAAAATAAGAGTCATGTCTCGTTAGTGTATGCGGGATAGGGCGTCCGCTACTACGTTGTCCTTCCCCTTGATGTGTTTGATCTCCAGCCGGTATTCTTGCAGTAACAACGCCCACCTCGTTAGACGTTGGTTGGAATTCTTCATCTTGTATAAAAATGTGAGAGGGTTGTGATCGGTGAATACTAGGACAGGTCTCGCCCCTCCTCCCACGTATACATCAAAGTGCTTCAGGGCCATAACTAGCGCCAATGCCTCCTTCTCAACGGTGCTGTAGGCCCGCTGGTATTTTACGAACTTCTTCGAGTAGAAGGCAACTGGCCTATGCACTTCACTCCGTTCTTGAGCCAACATGGCCCCTATTCCAACGTCGCTGGCGTCCACGTACAGAATAAAACCGGCTGAAAAATCTGGAGATATCAATACTGGGGCCTCCGTCAACAATTTCTTGGTCTTTTCAAAAGACTCTTGGCAGGCCTCTCCCCATCTCCATCTTACATTCTTGGAGAGTAGCTCGGTTAGGGGATGCGCTACCGTGGAGAAATTCCGACAGAACCCACGATAGTACCCTATCATTCCGAGGTACCTGAGCAACTCCTTGCGCGTCTTGGGCACGGGGTATTCCTTTATGGCCGCAACTTTGTTATCAACTGGAGTGACTTCACCTTGGCCGATGACAAAACCGAGGTACTCTAAGTGAGCTTTCCCGAACTCACTCTTGGCCAAATTTACAGTCAGGTTAGCCTCCTCTAACCTTTTGAATAATTCCCCAAGTCTCTCCAGATGCGTCCCCCAATCGTCGGCGTACACGACGATGTCATCGATGTAAACCGTGCATCCTACTGCACCCCTTAACAGCTCGTTCATCATTCGCTGGAAGCAGCTGCCGCTATTTTTCATGCCGAAGGGCAACACCTTGTAATGGTACAGCCCATCAGGAGTCGCGAAAGCTGATATCTTCCTGGCCTCAGGAGTCAGGGAGATCTGGTAGTACCCCTTGAGAAGATCGACCTTGGATACATACCGTGCACTGCCCACCTGGTCAATGCAGTCACTCACTCTTGGCATGGGGTGAGAATCCGCCACCGTGATGGAGTTCACCCTCCTGTAATCTGTACAAAAGCGGTATGTTCCGTCGCTTTTCCTCACCAACAGGCACGGGGAACTCCACTCACTTTTGCTGGGCTCCGCAAGGTCGTTCTCAAGGAGGTATTCCACCTCCTTTCTCATCAGCTCTCGCTTCTCTGGGCTCACCCTGTACGCGCTCTGTTTGACGGGCCTGGCGTCCCTCACCTCCACCTCGTGCGTCACACTCCGGTGTCGTCGGGGCACGTCGGTGAAGAGGGAGGCATTCTTTCTCAGTAGGTCCGTCAGGTCCGCTCTCTGTTGCCCTTCCAGATGCGACAGCTTGTCCTTGATGTTTGCCAGACCCTCAGTGTTGGTGAGACGGGTGCCATCCGCCCTGGACCACTTTCCTTCCTCCTCCGGGAGTTCTTGGTCCACCTGTACGCACAGAACTGTCTTTTGCTGGGGTTCCCGGGTCATCGTTCCTTCCTGCCTGGCGGTTCCTCCTTCCACAGTGAAGAAGGGCTTCAGGCGGTCCACGTGACACACCTGTTTCTTTCGGGATCTGTTCGACTTCCCAATTTCGTACGACACCGGACCCAACCGTCGCAGCACTTGGTATGGTCCCTCGAACCGTGACTCGGTCACCCTACCTTTGCCTGGAAGCAAGACCATTACTTGGGACCCGACCTGGAAATCCCTCTGTGTAGCTCTCTTGTCGTACCACTCCGACATCTTACGTTGCGCCTTCTTCAGGAGTTTCCTAGCCAGTCCCTTCGCTCTAGTGAGACGTTCTTTGAACTTCTGGACATATTTATTCACCGTTCCCACGGTTGCTCCTGGCGTCCATCGTTCCTTCATCATGAATAGCATGGCATATATAATATATATAAATGGAAAGTAAGCCTTCTCAGGACCCACACGTCCTCCTTCGGCCTTACTAACCAATTCGGGGACCTCCCCCTGTTGTAACTCTCCGAGACGAGTGCGGTTTACCCCTGGAGAACCGGTGAGTGTCACCTGCAACTTACCATTCGGGCTATCTTCGCCCTCCTCTCGTTCTCCGGGTTCCACGAAGAGGCGATCTATTCTCAGGCTGTCAGTTGTCTCCTCAGCCCCATCAGATCCACAACCTCCTTGTTCTTCGCGTCGTCTTGGCATCACAGCACAAACTGGGAACGCCACCGGTGCGATTCCCTTCTCATCCCCACAGACGTTCAACTCTCCGCCTGTCTTCCTGTATTGTTCTATGTACTCTTCGCCTTTCACGAGATGTGGGAGGACGTATCCTCCACATGCGTCATTCCCCAAGATGACCTGCGCCTCCATCTTGGGCATTGATGTACAGACTCCCACCACTAGGGTCTGGCAGCCATAGTCGGAATCTAAAGTTACCTGGTGTAGGGGCATCCTCACTGGGCCTCCCACAGTGGTCACACTTGCTACCCCCACACTGGTACTTTCGTAACCCTCGGGGAACAGGGTCTCACTCACCAGGGTAAAATCGGCCCCAGTGTCTCTTAAGATCTTCACAGGGATGGGGTCTGCGTCCCCCATCCTTACGGTTCCTTGACACACGAATGGGTGAACTTGCTTCTCCCCACTCAGCGCGGGTTCATCCCGCACTCTCTCGGCCCTCTGGTCCTCGAACATCACTAAAGCAACGTGTCCCCGCTGCTTAGGGCGTCTGCATTCCCGCGCGACGTGTCCGGGTATTCCGCAGTTGTAGCAGCGGCCCCTCGGCGGAGACCATCCGCCACCGCTCGCCTTAGCACTGCCTCCAGAGGCCGTCGCACCCTGTGTCTTTCCCGAACCGCTTGTTGACTCCTTGGTCGCAACAACAGCTCCCGAGCTCTCCGCATGGTTCTTCTTGATCGGTTCTACAGCACCTTTTGTTCCTCGGGTGTTCCAACTTGAGAAATGGGACTTGGGAGAACTCGTTCCTGCCCTCCATCCATCCGTCCTTCTATAACTCCGATCGTTTCCGACGTATGCGGGTGGTCGGTTCTGTCCCTCTCGGCGTGGGCGTAGGGCTTCTTCTAGCATGTCGGCCCGGTCGGCTGCGGCCCTCAGGTCCTTTATGTCCGCCTCCTTTATCCTCATCCTGATCTCAGGAGAGAGCACGGACATAAACTTTTCCATGGCCATTAGTTCCTTGACCTCTTCGACCGACCTTGCTTCTTCAGAGTCCAGCCACTTAAGGAGCTTTCTTTCTATGTCCCTCGCCGTCTCCGCATACGATTTTCCTGGCAACCGGGTACATTCTCTAAACCTCTTCCGGTAACACTCTGGCGTGAGTTTAAAGGAACGGAGCACAGCTCGTTTTACCGCATCGTAGTTAGTGCATTCTTGGAAGTCGAGCATGGTGAAGGCTTGGCGAGCTTCCCCTGTGAGCCTTCCTTGGACCAACTCCACCCACTCCGCCCTCGGCCACCTCTTCATAGCAGCAACTCTCTCAAAGTGATCGAAGAAACTTTCGGCTTCACTAGGCACAAAGACCGGCAGGTCTCGTTCCCTCACTCGTCGGTCTTCCTGTGGCGGGGCAGGGGCACCTAGTCCCAGTTCAGCTCGCTTCAGCTCTACTTCCTTTTTGGATTGTATTTCCGATTGTCTCAGCCTAAACTCTCGCTCGCGTTCTTCCCGGCGTAGCTGTGCTTCCCGTTCCTCACGCTTCGTCTGTGCTTTTCGCTCCTGTTCTTCCCGGCGCAGCTGTGCTTCTCGCTCTTGCTCTTCCCGGCGCAGCTGTGCTTCTCGCTCTTGCTCTTCCCGGCGCAGCTGTGCTTCTCGCTCCTCACGCTTCATCTGTGCTTCTGCTTCTCGCTCCTCTTTGCGCTGCTGTGCCTCTTCTCTCCTCAGCTGCGCTTCTGCTTCTCGCTCTTCCTTGCGCTGCTGCGCTTCTAGCTGCAGCTTCATTATTTCCAGCTTAATGCTGTGCCTGCTGCCGCTGGATCCCCTGCTGCTTCCACCAATACTCAGGTGTTCACCCTCACTGGCAGGTGTTTGGGGCCGTTCCTCCCCCAAAGCTTCGTCTCGAGCCTTGAGCTGAGCCATTATCTCTAGTCTTCTTTCACCAACTCGGGCAGATTTCAGCTTTATTCCAAAATGATCCGCTATAGCCTGTAACTGTGCCTTGGTGCACTCTTCCAGCACCTGTTCGTCTCTAGAGTCAATAAACCTGGTTACTTTACCATCCTCCATCTTGTGCTACGAGTGTTAACCTGCACCTGATCTCTAACACCACTGCCAAGTACCACCACTGCAACCTTTACTCCGATCGAGATCCTGGCAAGGTCGCCAATGTTGGGGTTTCCACCTCTCTATTATTCTCTACCCTTACTCTGGGGTGAGCAATAGTTATGCTCAAGGTAACTCACCGTAGCCCTGCGGGTCTTCCCTCGATCCTCACGGCGCCACTGCACGCCAGGAGAGTCTCCCAGTCAATCTTAACGGCCTCTTATTAAGAAAGAGTGAGAACACGACTCGATCACATCGACTGTCGTGTGCCCTCCCCAACAATAGGGCTCTACGGTTAATCACAAGGTCGCCAATTGGTGTTTAAGGTGGCCAATAACACCATCAGTGGACTGGTGTATTCAGTGGTAGCCTTGGCAAGGTCATACTCAAAGATCAGGAATCAGGCAGGTACTTGTTGTTATCACTCTATGCTTACAGGTTTAGTATAGCCACAAGATCAATGGAGGGGATGATAAAAACACAAAGAGAGTTTTGTATTTTACTTAAAATGTATGAAAGATGTCACAAGGCCACACAATAATCATAAATCAACTGATCCTGACTCGGCCGGTAATCCCACGGATATTATGCGACCGCTAGAGGGCAACACTCTCCCCCTCCTCATCAAGTGTCAAGAACAGCTGATCGCAATGGCCTCTCCGCGCGAACTTTGCTTGTTTTCTAGATTCACGCGCGCTGTTCCTTTAAATTTTCCAATATTACTAGAAACTCGCACACTCGATATTGGCACAAATAAACCGTATTACTCAGTTACACTGTACTCAGGCTCAAACAGTCTTTTCTACAATCAATGCTATAATGATTCACTGTAATGGCTTTACATTGTTCTTCACTCAACCATATATTATGAAATATTAACCCTGGAGCTTTCAGTACTTTCTCTCGTGGGCGATAACGCAATAATTCACTGTACTCACAAATGATTATTCACTGAATGAACATAGACATATATATGGTATATAAATCAATCATCAATACATGGAAAATAAATAGTTTCTGGGCACATAGCCTAACCTCCAAATACTGGCATAATATTATATATAATTTACCACTATATGTTCATATCAAAAATCTATAGAAAGATATACACAACACAGTAAATTTATCACTGGTTCCTGGTGCCTGTACACACCAATAATCAACATGAATATTACAAGTACTCTTGATAGTACTGTCTAGCACACTGGTGCTTTACCGTGACATAGGTGAGACTTGCTCACGACATATAAAATCTTCGGGCTAGATAATATAGCCAAATAATATAGCTAACTAAAGGGGAATGGGGAGGGAACTAGAACCACCTACTTCACCCTATCCTCCGATGAGAGTCGAGATGTAGCTCCTGGTCCTCGTGTCGGGAACGCCCCCACACTACACGTCGTCGTGTCCTACCAGAGCCTCTCGTCGTCCCACCGTTTAGCGCGTCGTCTCCGTGCCTCCTCACTGCAGGTCCGTCCTCCTCCTTGACTTCTTGAAGGTTGGAGTCGGTCTCCTGGCCGTCGTCTTCTCCCAGCAACGGCTGTCGCCTACGTCTCAGCTACAGTCGTTCGGTTTCCCCCAAATAGTCCTCTCTTCCTCAGCTACCCAGTGGCTCTGTCTGCCACTACGCTGTCACGAACTGGTGAATTGCCACAGACGTCAACATACGTCACTGCACGGCTTCACTGCTACTGGCACAGTACCTGACTGGAGCACTTGTTGCTCAAATAACCGTCAATTCCCTCTTCTGGTTCAACACATGAACTAGGGAAGACTTCTCAGAGTACTGGCGGACTTCAGGTGACGCGTAAATCCACGGTAGTGGGAAACAGCTGTCCGACAGACAGGACCACTCGTCGCACGTCCGACCTCTATGACGTGTCGTGTCTGACTGCTGGCGCCAGCCCGGCGCGCTGGCCGGACCCCCTTCCTTCGTGACGTCACTTTTGCCACGGGAGGTTTTCATTGGCTCCCGGTGCCACACTGCTGTCGGTGACCAATCCGGTGCCACTGACGTCACACGGTTTTGGCGGGAGATCAGAGAGGTAAGCGCCATCTTGGCTCCCTAAAGGGCCTAAACCACAGGCCAAAATATCACTATTTCACAAATTTCTCGGCTCTCCGAGAACACTTCACTCTCTCCCATATATCAAATTGTAGCCTGCAACGTAGAGAACGCTTGGGAAAAGTAGACATGACTCTTACTGCAGGCGTGGGAGAATTATAAGGGGGGGAACTCCGTCACAATATATATATATATATATATATATATATATATATATATATATATATATATATATATATATATATATATATATATATATATATATATATATATATATTTATATATTTATATATTTATATATATATATATATATATATATATATTTATATATTTATATATATATATATATATATATATATATATATATATATATATATATATATATATATATATATATATATATATATATATATATATGTCGTACCTAGTAGCCAGAATGCACTTCTCAGCCTACTATGCAAGGCCCGATTTGCCTAATAAGCCAAGTTTTCCTGAATTAATATATTTTCTCTAATTTTTTTCGTATGAAATGCTAAAGCTACCCATTTCATTATGTATGAGGTCAATTTTTTTTTATTGGAGTTAAAATTAACGTAGATATATAACCGAACCTAACCAACCCTACCTAACCAACCTAACCTATCTTTATAGGTTAGGTTAGGTTAGGTAGCTGAAAAAGTTAGGTTAGGTTAGGTAGGTTAGGTAGTCGAAAAACAATTCATGAAAACTTGGCTTATTAGGCAAATCGGGCCTTGCATAGTAGGCTGAGAAGTGCGTTCTGGCTAATAGGTACGACATATATATATGTATGTATGTATATATATATAATGATAATGTACGTCAGTATATTTCGGTGATGCTTTGTAAATTAGATGCTTCATTTTCTTATTGCATGTTATGAGTAATCGTTATCAGTGTTTGTTTACTGCTTTTGTATCGCTCTACTGATAATATTGCATTATATTAAGCTATATATACAACTCAGCGAAAAAGTTTGTTACTTATTTATTTTCTTAACGTTTAGAGTGCCGACCAGATGTAACTGGCGTGCCACATTTGGCACGCGTGCCCAGCATTCCCAACCCTTACCTTAGGCTCTCATGAGTCTTCATTTAAACATTAATCTACCATCAACTATCTTAGAATCTTCTGATTTTAAATTATATGCTGTATCTCGATAGCTTTATCTGCCCTCTCGTGTACTAACCTTAAAGTTTGTAATTGAACATATCCTTCTACCCGCAGGACTACTTTCTCACGATGCTGTCTAAAAGCTTAATATATGCAGCTTCTCCTACCATGTTTTACCTACAGTCAAATCCACGCTACCTGCCAGTCCTACTGGTTGAGGTTCCTTAAGGAACTCTGAAACGAGGCCCAGTCTTTATCAAGCGCTTCCCCATTGGTCACTGACGTATACATGTCGCCTACACCCTCACCAGTCACTACACCCACCAGCAGTGACAGTCACTACACCCACCAGCAGTGACAGTCACTACACCCACCAGCAGTGACAGTCACTACACCCACCAGCAGTGACAGTCACTACACCCACCAGCAGTGACAGTCACTACACCCACCAGCAGTGACAGTCACTACACTCACCAGCAGTGACAGTCACTACACCCACCAACAGTGACAGTCACTACACCCACCAGCAGTGACAGTCACTACACTCACCAGCAGTGACAGTCACTACACCCATCAGCAGCACCAGTCACCTCTGGTCTCGTCACTGCCGTTACTCTCAGATACTCACCACAATATGCCTCACAGTGTGCAGATCAAAGAATACGTGTCTCATGTATATTAAAAAATCCCTGCCACACGAGCCACTTCCCGCCCAACAACGAGAGGGGTTTCAGTATCCTGGTATCCGGGTACACGTTGGTAACTCTACACTTAATGTTTTGAATGCCTATGCACCTACTGGCTTCCTCCAGTATACTGACCTACCTAGTTTTGCACAAAGTGACCCTACAATCTTAATTGGGGATTTAAATGCTAAACACAAACAATTAGGGGATCAACTTACAAACACCAACGGGAGAAGATTGTTGGCACTTCTCGATGCATAGGATGATGTTCAAATTATCAGTAAGAATCAACCAACGCAAATATATGGAGGAGTCCTAGATAGGTGCATTGGCTTTAACCTGTCATACACAACTCATGAGACTGATATTATGGATGACTTAATGTCTGACCATTTAGCCATAACAGGTAACATACACGTGGCTAATGTTGACCTATCTGGCACTAAGCAGCGTAGACGCAGGCTAACAGTAAGGAAAGAACAAGAAAAAATCTTTATAGACAGCATAGAACATTGGTATAACAATTATGAGCCTGAGACTGTACAACAGTTTTATGATGACCTCATAAATAATACCTATGAGGCCATCAACAATAGTGAGTCACACCAAACAGACGTACCGGTAAGCAGGTCAGACACAACCAGTACTATGATGATGCTAAACTGAAAGAGCTTAAATCAATTGCTTGACAGACGGGTAAAGCATATAAGAGCCTTAGAACTCCTCAAATGCTAAAACTGTTTCAGGCCGCGCTTGCAGCGGCAAGGGAGAGAATGACTGAACTGAGACAAACTGAATGGGAGGGTTTTGTTAGTGGACTTAACCTGCATACTCCCCTGGGCAAAGCCTGGAAAGGCATAAACAAAATTATTGGTAAAAATAGTAGACAAGTTTCACACCCAAACCCGCTACAGAAAGCCAATCAGTTGATTGCAAAATGGGCTCAGGTTTCCCGCTTTGGAATGTTACCAGCTAGCACTAGGGAGAAATTGCAGGCGAGGTCCACAGACAGAAATGCTCTCATAGATATCATGTTGAGCAAGCAACATGATGAATGTGATGTTCCATATTCAGATTATGAATTGGATGCAACCGTCTCCAGGGGCAGTAGCACTGCTCCTGGTGAGGACGGTATCACCTATGATATTCTAAGACTCCTACATCGTGTACCCGGTAACCCATTATTAGAATTGTTTAATGCCAGCTATGTCACTGGGCAGTTGCCTGTATCATGGACCACCAGTCTTACGGTACCTATACCATAGCCTGGTCAACCTGATGCTTTCCGTCCCATCTCACTGACCAGTTGCATGTGCAAAACCTTTGAGATAATGGTGCTTAATAGATTATTGTATAGAGTTAAAGAGCACATGTCACCTGATATCAATGGTTTCACACATGGTAAAGTGTACACAACTGTATCACAACCTTTCTTACTGTTCATGGAGATAAAAGGCACAAGTACACAACATTTCTTGATTTAAAAAATGCCTTTGATATTGCTAATAGGGAAGTGATTATGTATGAATTAGCGAGAATGGATATAGGGGGACATTTATTACAATGGATACGGGGCTATCTTACCAACCGGAAGTCCTCTGCACTGTTCCAAGGCTACAGGAGTGAAACTAAATTAATGCAACTAGGCACCGCACAAGGGGGAGTACTCAGTCCTACCTTGTTTAATGTTCTAATTAATGCCTTACTAAAATCAATCCCAACTAGTCCGGCAAACATCACTATCAGCTATGCAGATGACATCCTTGTGCATACTAAAACCCACCGCGAAATGCAAACAGTCTTAAATTGCATACATACAGCTTGTGAGAGCCTTGGTCTTGTAATCAACGCTGCTAAAACTAAGGTATTTAACAGACAAATTGGCAATCTCAAAAGTGGACCACGAAAACTTAAGATAGATAACATACCAATAGACTATGTCTCTTCTTCCAAATACCTTGGTGTCTCTGTCCCTTGTACCTCAACTGCAGTCAATAAGTTACATCAACAGTGTAGAGACAGACTCAGGGCTCTCAGAACTGTAGTGGGGTACAGCCCTAAGTACGGTGTTAATATTAGAATAACAAAAATGATGTATTAAGCATAAATAAGGTCTCTGATAGACTATCATGCCCCAGCTTTGGTTCTGCAAAATGGCAAACGTATTGATAGACTGGAAAAAATGCAAAATGAAGCACTCAGAATTATATTTGGCTGTCCTATAACTACTAAACTTCTCAACATGCGGAAAGAATTAAATATACTTAGCATTCGAGACAGAATATTTGAAATTAGTCTTATGATGGGACTAAAGCTTCTGCATGACAACAAAAACAACTTTGTGTCTGTTGAACTGTTAGAACACATACGAAATGGAACCAGCGAGTCTAAAGGGATTCAAAAAACAGCCACTCACTCGTATTAAAATGATGGGACTGCACGATGTATATACAGATGAAAGAGTACAGCACTTCCTTCCACCCTGGCAGATAGTACCTTTTGACATCCTGACCCCTGCATACCCCACCAAGAAACTAATCACAAACAACCCTCATGCTCAGCTTGCTGCTAAATTAAGCACCATAGAACACATTCACAATATACAATCTGAAAACAATATAGCACAGACCATATACACTGACGGATCACTCAATACAGCTACAGGGAGGGCAGGAAGTGCTGTTATTGCTCATCAGCCTGATGGCAGCACAATTCAAAGAAATATCCGAATTAGTAACTGGGCGTCCACAATGCAAGCCGAGTTGGTAGCAATACTGGTAGCACTCGAAATTATTGACAACACTGAAGTAGACAGCTTAATTATTTCCGACTCCCTTTCCTCACTACGAGCAATAAACAGTTTGCAATCAAGTAATAACGTGCTTGTCTCAGAAGCTAGACGTAGATATATAAGAATACTTAGCAAGAGGGTAAATATAAAAATGTTGTGGATTCCTTCTCACATTGGTATGCAGGAACATAACAAAGTTGACGCCCTTGCTAAGGCTGTAGTAAATAAAGACAGTATTGAACGGCATCTTGAGTTATCAAATAGGTCCCTTAAAAGTGTCATTAGACGAGAACTCCTGGTCAAACTATTATGTATTAGCGATAAGACCTACCATTAATGTATAATGATTTACTGTACATGTATAGCTCTTGAAATAGCACTTTCTCTGTAACTAGCTGACATTGTAACTATAAGGTGTGAAGCTTAGATGAAATTGTTTATGTAATAATCTAAGATGAGGTCTACTAAAGACTTTTTGTGCCCTCTGTAATGCTTTTTGCGTTACCGCTCACAGGATGGGTATGGGGTGCACTATAAACTAGCCGCTTCCGGCAGCAACAATCAAATCAAAAGTGTGACGCTTGCCATATGTTCGACCCTCGCTGATACTGTAACCCCAAATTACTTTGCTGTTTGCCCCATCTCCACCAGTGTACATAACTGCCGCCCATTTGGTGTTACAGAATTGTCTGAATGTGTCCATTGTGCCTTATTATGTGTCTCTGGGAACATGTTAACAGCGGCTTACTCTACACTTAGAAGTGTATAGCAAAGTGACTTGTTTGCCGCTAATTCATGTGCTCCCTTCACCAGACCTGTCAACAATGACCTGGTCTGTCCTCCAAAAGAACTGACCTGCCAGCTCACTTCTGGTTCGCTAGGCAGCGTGACACCACTTGCTGGACGTGTTTCAGCCCACAATTGCGCCTCCACACACCCAGTACACAGGACAGCAGACCGGGAATCGTTCACTCAGGGGATCCTTTTCCCCCTACAGCTACGATTCCTGGCCTGTCCCCAGACAAACCCGGCTTACACAAGTGACCAGAGACACTGTGTCCCTGCTGACGTTGTCCCCCGGACGGTCCTCCTCCACGTCACAGCTCCTGCTTTTGTCTATGAAGTGACTTTGTCATTCGTGTTTTATAAAGATGTGATTAATTACCAGACATCATAATATGGTAACAAATGGAAACAGAAGGAAATTGTTACGTACCTTAAAGATTGGTGGAGTTGTGTCACGTGATGAGCTGTTTATGTTGATGTTACGGCCCTCTCGGGACGCAACGGGGTTCTCACTCTGATGTTGTTAGAGGCAGATATATATCCGTTCCCAAGCCAGTAGTGGCTATCAAGGGATGTGATCCGTGACGCAAGTAACTTAAAGGGGGAAGGGAAAGAAAGCTAAGAACTTAAGATTGTAATTCACCGTCACCCAATATAAATAAGATATAAAAAGAGTACACAGGGGGAGGGGTATTAACACTATACAAGGGGATTGACACTGTAGTCTTCTGCTGAAGACTATGGATCCTCGATCTTGGTGCTGACTCCTCGGTGCTTCTTCATGGCCTCACAACGAATTCTTCTGGGACGTCGAGCCTACCCTGGCCACAGGTCAGCCAAAACACAAGTCCACTGGGGGCACCGCCGTGGAGGCCACCAACCACAAATCCAGCCGGTCTGCTGGCAGGTTCCGGACCCACAACGCTGGTCAGGCCACTCCACGAACGATATAAGGGGAACGCCCTGGACAGGAGCCTCGTGTGACACCACAAATCACTCTCCTGTCCTCGATACCCCAGTAGATGATCGTCTCCAACAGTCGGTCCCGGGTAATCCTTTCACTGCCACTCCACTGGCAGGCTAACACACTACAGTGTTCTTCCGGGGGGACGACTTCACAACAGCTGCAGCAAAGTACAAGGTATGGAGACTGGCTGCCTCAGGTAGACTGACTCATCTCCCATCACAGCAGTCCCAGGTCGACTCTGTAAGCAGACACGTCATCAATAACTCGGACACACTAAGGCACCTCACTTACAGGCTCAGACACAAACGCCCACCTATCCACTCCATAGATGGCGCTGGTGTCTGAGCACCACCTCACCAGAGGTCAGCTGCGGCTGTGTTGAGCGCTGAACAGGACTGGAAACTGGCCCTTGTGGCCGGTATTCGCCGTCCTCACCAGGTGTCGTCGTCCGTTTGGCGGGGGTTTCGGGAGCTGACCCACAGATGGCGTGGTCGTTACTGCTCCGTGCTCGGACGCTGGATCCAGGTTCGTAACAGTTGACTTACGTGAAAAAGGCAAGAAAATTATTTATATGATTTTTTAACGTTTTTATACTTAAATATTTTCATATACCATATGAATGATAATACTTTAATCCACATATATATAAGCAATGTAGGTAACGATAATGCTTGACCGTCGGTGTTACTTACCTTAGCTTGGAGGACGAGGGGGCTGGAGTACTCGTCATGAAGGACGAGGGGGCTGAAGTACTCGTCATGAAGGACGAGGGGGGCTGGAGTACTCGTCATGAAAGACGAGGGAGGCTGATGTACTCGTCATGAAGGACGAGGAGGGCTGGAGTACTCGTCATGAAGGACGAGGGGGCTGGAGTACTCGTCATGAAGGACGAGGGGGCTGATGTACTCGTCATGAAGGACGAGGGGGCTGTAGTACTCGTCATGAAGGACGAGGGGGCTGGAGTACTCGTCATGAAGGACGAGGGGGATGGAGTACTCGTCATGAAGGACGAGGGGGGCTGGAGTACTGGTCATGAAGGACGAGGGGGCTGGAGTACTCGTCATGAAGGACGAGGGGGCTGATGTACTCGTCATGAAGGACGAGGGGGCTGTAGTACTCGTCATGAAGGACGAGGGGGCTGTAGTACTCGTCATGAAGGACGAGGGGCTGATGTACTCGTCATGAAGGACGAAGGGGCTGGAGTACTCGTCATGGAGTACTCGTCATGAAGGACGAGGGGGCTGGAGTACTCGTCATGAAGGACGAGGGGGGCTGTAGTACTCGTCATGAAGGACGAGGGGGGCTGGAGTACTCGTCATGAAGGACGAGGGGCTGATGTACTCGTCATGAAGGACGAAGGGGCTGGAGTACTCGTCATGGAGTACTCGTCATGAAGGACGAGGGGGCTGGAGTACTCGTCATGAAGGACGAGGGGGCTGGAGTACTCGTCATGAAGGACGAAGGGGCTGATGTACTCGTCATGAAGGACGAGGGGGGCTGGAGTACTCGTCATGAAGGACGAGGGGGGCTGGTGTACTCGTCATGAAGGACGAGGGGGCTGGAGTACTCGTCATGAAGGACGAGGGGGCTGATGTACTCGTCATGAAGGACGAAGGGGCTGGAGTACTCGTCATGGAGTACTCGTCATGAAGGACGAGGGGGCTGGAGTACTCGTCATGGAGTACTCGTCATGAAGGACGAGGGGGCTGGAGTAGTCGTCATGAAGGACGAGGGGGCTGAAGTACTCGTCATGAAGGACGAGGGGGCTGGAATACTCGTCATGGAGTACTCGTCATGAAGGACGAGGGGGCTGGAGTACTCGTCATGGAGTACTCGTCATGAAGGACGAGGGGGCTGAAGTACTCGTCATGAAGGGCGAGGGAACTGGAGTACTCGTCATGGAGTATTCGTCATGAAGGATGAGGGGGCTGGAGTACTCGTCATGGGGTACTCGTCATGAAGGACGAGGGGACTGAAGTACTCGTCATGAAGGACGAGGGGGCTGGAGTACTCGTCATGAAGGACGAGGGGGCTGAAGTACTCGTCATGAAGGACGAGGGGGCTGGAGTACTTGTCATGGAGTACTCGTCATGAAGGACGAGGGGCTGAAGTACTCGTCATGAAGGACGAGGGGGCTGGAGTACTCGGCATGAAGGACGAGGGGGCTGGAGTACTTGTCATGAAGGACGAGGGGGCTGATGTACTCGTCATGAAGGACGAGGGGGGCTGGAGTACTCGTCATGAAGGACGAGGGGGCTGAAGTACTCGTCATGAAGGACGAGGGGGCTGGAGTACTCGTCATGAAGGACGAGGGGGCTGAAGTACTCGTCATGAAGGACGAGGGGGCTGGAGTACTCGGCATGAAGGACGAGGGGGCTGGAGTACTCGTCATAAAGGACGAGGGGGCTGGAGTACTCGTCATGGAGTACTCGTCATGAAGGACGAGGAGGCTGAAGTACTCGTCATGAAGGAGGAGGGGGCTGGAGTACTCGTCATGAAGGACGAGGGGGGCTGGAGTACTCGTCATGAAGGACGAGGGGGGCTGGAGTACTCGTCATGAAGGACGAGGGGGGCTGGAGTACTCGTCATGAAGGACGAGGGGGCTGGAGTACTCGTCATGAAGGACGAGGGGGCTGGAGTACTCGTCATGAAGGACGAGGGGGCTGGAGTACTCGTCATGAAGGACGAGGGGGGCTGGAGTACTCGTCATGAAGGACGAGGGGGCTGGAGTATTCGTCATGAAGGACGAGGGGGCTGCAGTACTCGTCATGAAGGACGAGGGGGCTGGAGTACTCGTCATGAAGGACGAGGGGGGCTGGAGTACTCGTCATGAAGGACGAGGGGGGCTGGAGTACTCGTCATGAAGGACGAGGGGGCTGGAGTACTCGTCATGAAGGACGAGGGGGGCTGGAGTACTCGTCATGAAGGACGAGGGGGCTGGAGTACTCGTCATGAAGGACGAGGGGGCTGGAGTACTCGTCATGAAGGACGAGGGGGGCTGGAGTACTCGTCATGAAGGACGAGGGGGGCTGGAGTACTCGTCATGAAGGACGAGGGGGCTGGAGTACTCGTCATGAAGGACGAGGGGGCTGGAGTACTCGTCATGAAGGACGAGGGGGCTGGAGTATTGGTCATGAAGGACGAGGGGGCTGCAGTACTCGTCATGAAGGACGAGGGGGGCTGGAGTACTCGTCATGAAGGACGAGGGGCTGATGTACTCGTCATGAAGGACGAAGGGGCTGGAGTACTCGTCATGAAGGACGAGGGGCTGATGTACTCGTCATGAAGGACGAAGGGGCTGGAGTACTCGTCATGAAGGACGAAGGGGCTGGAGTACTCGTCATGAAGGACGAGGGGCTGATGTACTCGTCATGAAGGACGAAGGGGCTGGAGTACTCGTCATGAAGGACGAAGGGGCTGGAGTACTCGTCATGAAGGACGAGGGGCTGATGTACTCGTCATGAAGGACGAGGGGGGCTGGAGTACTCGTCATGAAGGACGAGGGGGGCTGCAGTACTCGTCATGAAGGACGAGGGGGCTGCAGTACTCGTCATGAAGGACGAGGGGGGCTGAAGTACTCGTCATGAAGGACGAGGGGGGCTGGAGCACTCGTCATGAAGGACGAGGGGGCTGGAGTACTCGTCATGAAGGACGAGGGGGGCTGGAGTACTCGTCATGAAGGACGAGGGGGCTGGAGTACTCGTCATGAAGGACGAGGGGGGCTGGAGTACTCGTCATGAAGGACGAGGGGGCTGGAGTACTCGTTATGAAGGACGAGGGGGCTGGAGTATTCGTCATGAAGGACGAAGGGGGCTGGAGTACTCGTCATGAAGGACGAAGGGGGCTGGAGTACTCGTCATGAAGGACGAGGGGGGCTGGAGTACTCGTCATGAAGGACGAGGGGGGCTGGAGTACTCGTCATGAAGCCCCCCTCGTCCTTCATGACGAGTACTCCAGCCCCCTCGTCCTCCAAGCTAAGGTAAGTAACACCGACGGTCAAGCATTATCGTTACCTACATTGCTTATATATATGTGGATTAAAGAATTATCATTCATATGGTATATGAAAATATTTAAGTATAAAAACGTTAAAAAAATCATATAAATAGTTTTCTTGCCTTTTTCAGGTAAGTCAACATAAACAGCTCATCACGTGACACAACTCCACCAATCTTTAAGGTACGTAACAATTTCCTTCTGTTTCCATTTGTTACCATATTATGATGTCTGGTAATTAATCAGAACTTAAGAAATCTTGGATAAAAAAGTCCGGAGGAGGACCGTCCGGGGGACACCGTCAGCTGGGACACAATGTCTCTGGTCACTAGTGTATGCTGGGTATATCAGGGGACTGGCGGATCGCCAAGCGTTAAATCCCAGGAATCGTAGTTGTACTGGTGAAGGTGGGCCTTGAGGGAACAGTTCCAGGGGTACAGTCCGGTGTCCTGGGTGTGTGGAGGCTGGTGTTGTGGCTGTTCTAGATTTAGCTACACAGAACAAAATGTCTATATAGCTCGGGCTATAATGAGCCCGTAAAAGAGGTCAGTTATTTGTGATAACCTTGTTACTGTGATATTTGGGTCAGAGTTTTAAGTGGAGGTGGGGTTTCCTCCTTTTTCCCTGTTATTTTTCCGCTTCTGTTTTAGCACACTGGTTTTACTCTTGTTTTAATAACTTTATCTTGGTAGCGGATATAGATGCACAGTCCACACTAGTGTATTTAATTCTTCAACTGATTTTCTAACCATTGTAGTTGCTTTGGATTTTACATCTAATGCAGCTGATCCTGTTGGATCAATGTTGAGATTGATGCACAGGGCTTCAGTTGCTTCACATTCCAGTATGTAAGGCATTAATGGCGCTTCTACTTCTGTTCCACAGCTATTACTCTTTAAGTATTGGGTTTATTATCTCCCAGCAGCACTTGTAACCAAGTCTGAGTTTGTGTATGGCTACTGCAATGTCTCTGGATATCTTTTTACCAGGCTTGAAAGAGTAGTACCCAGTGGCTTGTTCGTTCCACATCGCAGTGGATCTTCCTTCCGCTACTTTGGCTCTGTCGCGACTTTTGATTGTTGGGAGTATTTTCTTTTTGATTTGCTCCTTAATCTGTGAAAAACTTGGAAGTAATTTAACCTGTACAATAGGTACAGTAGTGGCAGTTTTTGCTAGTGAGTCTGCCTTTTCATTACCATCTATGCCAATGTGAATTGGAATACAATTTTGGGTGAATAACAGCCCTAAATTGTGTGCTTGTTTTCCTAAATGTTGGATTTCTATGAAGAATTGAATATTATCTTTCTGCTGGCTGGATAACAATGCCTGGAGCGAAGATTTAGAGTCTGTATAAATTATGACATCACGTAAATTATGCTCAATTGCATAATTTATGTTCACTTTCAGGGTATATAATTCTGTTTGCAATGTTGAGCACCCATTATTCATGTTCCAGTAAGCTTCATGGTTGGTAGTGTAAACTGCTGCCCCAGCAGAACCTCTTTCTTGATCAACTGATCCATCTGTGAAGATGTGAGTCGTTGTAGGTCTTGAGATGGTTTCCATTTGTTGTTCAATGCTTACTTTAAGTCTCTGTGAGTCACATGCTGATTTCTTAACCGGATAACCCTTCAATGATTATCTTTAGATTCGATTCTTCCCATGGAGGAGGCTGCCGAAAGTGTTGATATGGGCTATTTTCTCCTTTGTTTCTAATGGTTCACGTCCACGTTCTCTAGAATCTTGACCAGATTATCCGTCCATGCACTTGTTCTATATATAAGGTTTCTGTGAAGCGATCTCAGTATGCTATCTTTCACTGACAGTCTGGCGGTGGTTCCAACAAGTTTTGTTGTTATGGCGGCTATCCTTTGTTTGATCCTGTTTTCTAAGGCTGGTAAGTTAGTTTCCATTCTTAGATTATCTCGACGCGTCCATATAGGTGCTCCCAGCATTGTTCTGAGGGCATCATTTTGAGTCACTTCCAGTTTCTCCCATTGGTTATCACTGAGGAATGTAAGAGCAGGGGCAGCATAGTCGATGAGTGACCTAACTGCTTGAACGTAGTACATTTTGAGTACTGGTAGAGATGCACCCTCTCTAAGACTTGTCAGAGAGCGCAAAGCTGAGTTTCTGGCTTTTCAACGTTGCCGAAGATGTTCAATTTCTTTAGTGAATTTCAACTGGCTGTCTATTATGACTCGAAGGTATTGAAAGGAGGTAACTCACTCAATTTCTTGTCCTTGTTTTTGCTAGTCTGATGTCTTGAGTTCTCATTTTAACGACCATAGCTTTTGGTTTTATTGCTCTTTATTTTCACTGCTATGATTTCCGGTCGTCTGCTGATGATGTCTAGCCATTTTTGTGCATGGTTCCTGGCGCCTTTACTATTGATAATGACCTCAAAGTCATCTGCATAGTTAAGCAGTTTGTCTTTGGTAACTTTAGCTTCATGAATTTTTGAAGATGAAGGGGCTTAGTATTCCTCCCTGCGGAATCCCATTTTCCAGCGTCTTTGAGAAGTATGCTTTTCCTTGGAATTTGACTTTAGCTTCTCGGTTAAGCAGGCTTCCTTTGACAAAGGCAAGAGCGTGTCCTTTGGTTTCCTTATCCACAAGGCAGCACAGTGTAGCTGGAGTATTGGTTAGCTTGAGGACTTTTTCTATGTCCAGAAAAATAAGGATTCCAGGTTTGTCATTTATTTGATCTAGGAGAGAGGTAAGGCATTCTGTGGTTCCAACACCTTTTCTGTAAGCAAACATATATTGATGCAGTGGATTGGCTTTTCATTCAATTCAATTAAGAGCCATTCTCTCCGCAGTTTTGTCCAGACAGCTTCTTAATAAGATGGGTCTTGGATTTCCTCGGGCTTTGGGTTTTGGAATGGGAACTATAATTGCAAGAGAGTGGTCGAGTTCTTGTCACCGATACTCTGTTGGTGAGATTCAAAAAGGTTTTTCACCCTTTTGTCTTAGCTTGGCCAGCAAGTTATAAGTGATTTTGTCCTCACCTGGAGCTGTGTTTTTAGTTGTCTTTGTAGCTCTTGAATCTTTGTAATGTCTTTGTAGTTTCTTGAGGTTTTTTTTTAGGTTCGAAGGTTGGTCTAGTTCGTCAGCTAAGGCTAAAGCATCGTCTATTTTTTTTCATTTTGCTGCTTGAAGTCTTTGTTGGTGAGTCAGAGTTGCTTGAGGAAATTGAGTGGAACTGGATTTTGAAGCAAATAGATTTGCTAACCTTTCTGCGTCTTGCTCTGGATGAACATGATGAGGCGAAGCAGGAGGCGATTTTCAAATGGCCCTGTTGATCTGCCTCCAGATTTCTCTCAAAGATGTATGCTAATTTAGCTTGGCCCACTTCTCGAGCCATTTTCCTTCTCTGATTTTTGCTGTGTCGTCATGCACATGATCTCGAACAGCTCTAACAAGTTCCTGATTAGCTTGGGTTCTGTTTTTTTTCTAAAATTCTTTCGTGTACAATATAGTCTGTTATGTAGTTCTTTGGTCCTATCACAGTCATAACAATGTTTTTTTATGATGTTGAGTAATTGTTTTCTTCTTAGGGATGGAGTGATTTGCTGCGCTATGTATTGCACGAACTAAATATTTTTCCATCTCTGCAGTGTTGTCAGGAGAAGTGTAGTTTTGGTGCCAAATTTCAAGAGATTTCTGAAATTTTATCTAATCTGCTTTGATAAAATCCCATCCGGGCTCGGGAGCTGTAGGTCTGGGAGGTTGTGCTATAGTAATAACTGGTCTTGTAGCACAGTGGTCACTGGTCAGTACATAGTCAACTGACCAATGACACAACTCATATATACTGGTGGAGACAAACGTGAGGTCCAACTTCAACTCCTTCCCCCTCCCTCACCAATGTGGGTTGGTTACGTCGAGTTAAGATGACTGATTTCAGGCACTTCATTCAAAAGGTGTTCAATATGTCTTCCGTTGGCGTCGGTTCTTGGTGAATCAAGTATTAATTCACTATAAACGTTGAAGTCGCCAGAGATGATAGTTGGTTAGTGACTGCTATTTCAAAGATTGTTGAGAGATCCATGTCGTGTTCTCTATAACTCCTGTATACATTGAAGATGGACAGCATTGCGTTCCTCATAGTGTGATTAACTCCCAAACTTTCGACGTCCTTAATACAGTTAGGCAGGTCTGTGATTGTCGAGGCATTGACATGATTTATTACTAGTATTGAAATGCTTCTGGTACCACCTTGTGCAATTGGGCAGTGGTAACCTTGATATCCTGGGGTATTGATGCTTATTTCTGTCATGGTAAGTGTTTCTTTAAGTAAAACAATATCAATATTGTCCCGGAAAAACACTGCTCTAAGTGTTTGTGCTTTGTTTTTTAATCCTTGTTAACACTTCGTATAATCTTGAATAATTATATATAATATATAAAGTGTATACTCATCGCATAATCTTAAGATTGTTGTTATTGTCTATTATGCTGTTGGAGTTGAAACCATTGAGTCCATGGTGGTTTCTAATGTGCTGATTCCCCGACGGCTTGTGTCTTCCTGCTTGCAGTGGAGACTGCCATTGGGTGCTGAAACAGTTCAGGTTTCCCCCCTTCGACTTAGTCTAATTTTTCCGGCCGCGCTTGTTGAAGTGTGGAGGCGTACTTGCCGGCTTAAATACGTCCAGCAAGCGGTGTCAAGCTGCCTAGCTAACCAGAAGTAAGCTGGCCGGAGGAGTAAGTTCTGGTGGAGGATTGACCAGGAGGTCATTGTTGACAGGTCTGGTGAAGGGAGCAGCAGCACAGAGCATCAGGTATACCCCTGATGACCACATGTTAATTTGTTTGGTCTGTCAGGTACCTGTATTAGCGGCAAACAAGTAATTTTGTTATAAACTTCTAAGTGTAAAGTAACGTTCATTTTTGTCTTAGAGACACATAACTCTAGGAAAAGGTTGTGTTATGTTATGTTATTTTAGCCAAAGGGACAAATTCGGATAATTCTGTAACAAAGAGCGGCAATAATGTAGACTGATGGAGAGGCAGCAAACACAGCAGCAGGCTGGGGGCTAATTTTCTCCTTAATTAGAATATGCAGATTTGCATTTAACATATCTGTTTATTCCAAGTTCGTGTTCTTTCTTCAGGTTGACCGAAACATGTTGTAAACCCGTTGTGTAGATGACGCCAGGCGTCAGTCTGGTGTGACTGATGAATGTCAGTCCCAGGACAGTCACCATGGCGGTCAGTCTGGTGTGACTGATGAATGTCAGTCCCAGGACAGTCACCATGGCGGTCAGTCTGGTGTGACTGATGAATGTCAGTCCCAGGACAGTCACCATGGCGGTCAGTCTGGTGAGACTGATGAATGTCAGTCCCAGGACAGTCACCATGGCGGTCAGTCTGGTGTGACTGATGAATGTCAGTCCCAGGACAGTCACCATGGCGGTCAGTCTGGTGAGACTGATGGCTGTCAGTCCCAGGACAGTCACCATGGCGGTCAGTCTGGTGAGACTGATGGCTGTCAGTCCCAGGACAGTCACCATGGCGGTCAGTCTGGTGAGACTGATGAATGTCAGTCCCAGGACAGTCACCATGGCGGTCAGTCTGGTGTGACTGATGAATGTCAGTCCCAGGACAGTCACCATGGCGGTCAGTCTGGTGTGACTGATGAATGTCAGTCCCAGGACAGTCACCATGGCGGTCAGTCTGGTGTGACTGATGAATGTCAGTCCCAGGACAGTCACCATGGCGGTCAGTCTGGTGTGACTGATGACTGTCAGTCCCAGGACAGTCACCATGGCGGTCAGTCTGGTGTTTCTTAATTCTCGTGGTGATATTCTGAGGTTTAATACTATTAATGTTGTGATAATTGTGTTACAATGGTGTTGCGATAATAGCTGGATCAACACTGCTAAAAATGAACAAAGCATTACTCCTGTGGAATTTGTAGCCTATCAACTCTCTTATCCAAACTCCAAACCCTTATATAAATTCTCTTACTCATAATTATTGTCCCAATATGTACTTGTAATTTGAGGTTATTTTGAAGGACTAGAGCATTTGTAGGCATCGAGTTTACATTAATTATTCATAGATTATTATCTGATAATTATACTGAACAATAATAAATGAATAAATAAAAGATTCCACCGTAGCGGAAATACCGAGGTGAAATGTACGTTATCGAGTCAAACTCTGCAGTTAAGTGATGCTATAATGCAGGAATGGAGACGCTGCTTACACCATACTGTCGGAGAGTTCCACGTCCGTATGATGATTTAAAGTTCTATAATATGCAGCGAAGCTTCCGTGATTGTCGCGTAATATTTACCAGCCACGAGCAGTGCGGAGGTACTATAAACGTCTTGTCTTGTACCATACAGATTTTAGGTGACAAACTGAATTAAAGAATATTAAAATAATGCTCATCAGGATTTTATAGTACATTCAATTATACGATACTAAGTTCATCATATACGTCGGGTCGGGGGTTAAGCCACGCCACAACCAGTGCTCCAGTGGGATGAATGGTTAGCGGCATATTAATGTAATTTGGCGCCATAAATGATAAACAGCCACAAACCGTCCGAGGATAATATATTTGAGACCGAGTGACCAAGTCAACTTCTAGTCGACTCTGTCAACTGCGTGCAGAGCTCGTCACAATATTTTCACTTCATCAACCGGGAGAAACATGCGACGTTGTTACCTGTTAATGCTTGAATCTTTAATTTCACTTGAGTTTGTTGATTCATTAATCATGTCTATTTGAACTGTTAGACATTTCTTAAACTGTGCAGATATACACGTCCTTACAACAGAACCTATTGGCCATACGACCAGAGAAACCTTATGGGGGTTCATAAATGTGGAGCCAAGGCCTGGAGACACTTCCACCACAGTGGCTGTGTAGAGATGATGACGTCTCTAACCTTCTCCTTAGAGAAGTTTGAGTCGTTGCATAAATTATTTTAATTGTTAAATTGTAAAAATATTCATTTATTCTGATGTACACATTAACACTGCTAAAGCGTAATTTATAAGTATTAATCTATACTAATGAGATAAAATCAAATGTGTTGTTATTTTGGTCGTTGTGACCCCCGTTTTCTGTGCGGCTCTACTTTACCTTGAGGTTACCTTGAGGTGCTTCCGGGGCTTAGCGTCCCAGCGGCCCGGTCCTCGACCAGGCCTCCTCGTTGCTAGACTGGTCAACCGGCCAGTTGGACGCGGCTACTCGCAACCTGACGAGTGAATCACAGCCTGGTTGATCAGGTATCATTTGGAATACCTAGTGTTATGATGCCGCCTTGAAGCGGCGCCTAGTGGTCGTGAGTTTACTATTGGTGAACTCACTTGGTAAACTTATATTGTCAAAATATTATGCTGTCAATATTTTCCACAGCTTGCTTATAGTATTTTCATATCCGTCGTGTCATTAATAATGACTGAGAGAAGGAACCGTTGACATTATCTGGAGGAGTAACTCACTCTTGGCTTGGTTGAAAGTTTACCTGATCTCACACAACCTTTGTTTCTTTAAATGTTACAGTTGACTGAAGTCATCAAGATTTGTAGAAAATTTAATAGGAAATCGTACTGATAAAATGGACAAACCTATTGACGCGTAAATATTTTTACGCGCATTTTGAACAAAAAACTGTTTCTTCTTTATTTAGAAAAAGTACAAATGGGTTAGTGTCAGAGTGGTTGACAAATGGAATGCATTAGGAAGTGATGTGGTGGAGGCTGACTCCATACACAGTTTCAAGTGTAGATATGATAGAGCCCAGTAGGCTCAGGAACCTGTACATTAGTTGATTGACAGTTGAGAGGCGGGCCGAAAGAGCAGAGTTCAACCCCTGCAAGCACAATTAGGTAAATGCTACTCTATCTCTTTGAGATGTATTTTTTTCTTGTCTCAATAAACATACTTGAACTTGAACTTGATTAGGAAAATACACACATACACCTCATGCAACCCGTAGCAGCTGTCTAGTTCTCAGTCACCTGTTTATTACTAGGTGAACAGCAGTATCAAGTGATAGAAATTCTACCCTTTGTTTCTGCCTCGACCAGAAATCGAACCCGGTCCCTTAGGACTCAGACCCCAGAGCGCTGTCCACTAGGCTGAGAGGACCTGTGTGTGTGTGCTCACCTACGTGTGCCTGCAGGATCGAGCTTAAGTTTCTGGTCCCCTTTTCTAGCCGCGGGTTTTTTAATGCAATAATTCCTGATCTATTTCCCCCTATCATAAATGCTCTTAAAGATGTGGATTTAGGTTGCCTTTACAACCTGCTCCTTTAGATCACTCTATTTACTCGCTTTCCAAACGTTAACAGAAAACTTTGTAATATCCATTAATACTAATAGATGTATTATAATACATCTAAGTCTCAAGCTTTCATCCGTGCTCCCTTGATCTGTTGATATTCATTGTAAACATTTCCTCTGTTTACTTTGTCAATCCCTCTAAGTATTTTATACGTCAGTGTTACGAACCTTACCTCCAGTGGAGGGTAGTTCCAATTATAAGTTGTTGGTGGACATATTGGAGAATGTTTTCTTGAAATAAATCCGCAGCTGTTGTCTGGGAGGCCGCGAGGCACCAGTAATACTCCGCCAAGCAAAGTAGTACCTTCTCAGCTGGGGATTGTTTAGGAATAATGTGTACCGGAATAGCCAAACTACGTGAGGGGAAAAATGGACTCAATCAAAAAGCGTACATGGGGAATATGGTAAATAAAGTCAAAAAAGAGTTTGGTTGGGAATGTACAGAATAGAGTATTAAGGGGTGATGACGCAAGAGTGGTGGACGCCGACATGACTTGTGGAGGGGAGGAACGACCAGACCTAGTTCACTGAGGGTTTTCTCCGGCCTTACACTCAGATAAGCCGTAGTCTTATGTTAACAGGGTTGCAAGATAGGGTAGAGTGCTCAGGCAGTCTATGGTGCTGTTTTGCGTGAGAGTCCAGGTCTCCCAGTGGTTTATGTAGGAGTGTCCAGGGTTGGGGCTGAGAGCCATAGGGTGTCCAGAGCCCGTGTGGGAGTTATATTCACCGCGTTGTTCCCTATAGATCGACCTTCAGTTGTCATTATCGTATGGTATATATATATATATATATATATATATATATATATATATATATATATATATATATATATATATGTCCTACCTAGTAGCCAGAACACACTTCTCAGCCTACTATGCAAGGCCCGATTTGCCTAATAAGCCAAGTTTTCATGAATTAATTGTTTTTCGACCACCTAACCTACCTAACCTAACCTAACCTAACTTTTTCGGCTACCTAACCTAACCTAACCTATAAAGATAGGTTAGGTTAGGTTAGGTAGGGTTGATTAGGTTCGGTCATATATCTACGTTAGTTTTAACTCCAATAAAAGAAAATTGACCTCATACATAATGAAATGGGTAGCTTTATCATTTCATAAGAAAAACAATTGAGAAAATATATTAATTCAGGAAAACTTGGCTTATTAGGCAAATCGGGCCTTGCAAATAGGTTGAGAAGTGCGTTCTGGCTACTAGGTACGACATATATATATATATATATATATATATATATATATATATATATATATATATATATATATATATATATATATATATATATATATTTATATAAATTTGTGTCTTTTGTACTTGGCTGTTTCCCTACTCCTTGATTACCCTAGGCTCAAGTAAGGTCATCTATTCCTCTAGACAACATTTAGAAGTCATTACTACACACCACTCAGTCGTGACAGCATCATGCCCCCCCTTTTTCCCTCCTCCTTTTAAGCGTCGTCAGAATTAGTTCTTTCAGTCTCTCTTCGTATTTCATCCATCGCAACTCTGGGACGAGTCTCGTAGCAAACTTCTGCACCTTTTTGAGCTTATGTGTTTTTTTTAGACAGGGAAGGGGGGGGGGGCATGATGATGAGGCATATTCTAAGACTGGCCTCACATAGGTGGTATACAATGATTTAATGCTGGTGAGTGTGTGTATTCCACCTAGTTGTGCTTGCGGAAGTTGAGCTTTGCTCTTTCGGCCCGCCTCTCAACTGTTAATCAATTGTTACTAACTGCTAATCCCCCCCCCCCCACACACACACACCCAAGAAGCAACTCCATAACAGCTGTCTAACTCCCAGGTATCTATTTACTGCTAGGAAACGGGGGCATTCAGGGTGAAAGAAACTTTTCCCAGTTGCTTCTGCCTGGTCCGGGAATCGAACCTGGGCCACGGAATTACGAGTCCTGCGCGCTGTCCACTCAGCTACCAGACCCCTAAGTCTTTGTGTGTGTGTTTTATGGTTATACATGTTGACGTGTGTATGAAAAAATGTATCTGCTATACTGTTGCTGCCATAGATGGCCTGGAAGCGGTTAAGTCATTTTTACTCGGGGACGCTTCCCTCATCTCCTCTAATTGGTCCGGTGTCCCAGCTCAAAGCTTGGCGGGGAACACACGTGCACCATTCACCAGTGAACCTTTTGATCGGGCAGGTAGGAAAGCGCCTTTCACTGCCCCCCCCCCCCCCTACACTCCAGCTTACAAGGTAGCTGTTGGCAAGCTTGGCGATCTTTTTGGCCAATCTGTCAACACAAACAACGGTAAAATGCTAATTAATCCAGCCAATAGCCCTTCTGTTTATTGCTAAAAAGCACTTTATACACCAGTCATAAATGAAGACGTTAAAGTTTTCCGGAAGAAACGCTCGAGTCTTGTGTTCGAATCGCGGCTCTGTAAATGCTTCACTGGTATACTAGATACAAATAATTGCCCACATAACCTTACCTAACCTAACCTCGGTCTAGTTATACACAAAATGACGATAGAAATAATTCATTACAATTTAATCAATATTCACACACTCTGTGAGGAGGTGCCAGAGTGTTGACATTACAACAGTGTTGTGGAGTGCAAGTGTATTGTCCACCACCACACACCGTCACGGTGAGTGTATTGTCCCCCTCCACACACCGTCACGGTGAGTGTATTGTCCCCTACCACACACCGTCACGGTGAGTGTATTGTCCACCACCACACACCGTCACGGTGAGTGTATTGTCCACCACCACACACCGTCACGGTGAGTGTATTGTCCCCCACCACACACCGTCACGGTGAGTGTATTGTCCCCCACCACACACCGTCACGGTGAGTGTATTGTCCACCACCACACACCGTCATGGTGAGTGTATTGTCCACCACCACACACCGTCACGGTGAGTGTATTGTCCACCACCACACACCGTCATGGTGAGTGTATTGTCCCCCACCACACACCGTCACGGTGAGTGTATTGTCCCCTACCACACACCGTCACGGTGAGTGTATTGTCCCCCACCACACACCGTCACGGTGAGTGTATTGTCCCCTACCACACACCGTCACGGTGAGTGTATTGTCCACCACCACACACCGTCACGGTGAGTGTATTGTCCCCCACCACACACCGTCACGGTGAGTGTATTGTCCACCACCACACACCGTCATGGTGAGTGTATTGTCCCCCACCACACACCGTCACGGTGAGTGTATTGTCCCCTACCACACACCGTCACGGTGAGTGTATTGTCCACCACCACACACCGTCACGGTGAGTGTATTGTCCACCACCACACACCGTCACGGTGAGTGTATTGTCCACCACCACACACCGTCACGGTGAGTGTATTGTCCCCCACCACACACCGTCACGGTGAGTGTATTGATCCACCACCACACACCTCCACTGTAAGTGTATTGATCCACCACCACACACCTCCACTGTAAGTGTATTGATCCACCACCACACACCTCCACTGTAAGTGTATTGATCCACCACCACACACCTCCACTGTAAGTGTATTGATCCACCACCACACACCTCCACTGTAAGTATATTGATCCACCTCCACACACAATCACTTTAAGTGTATTGATCCACCACAACACACCCTCACTTTAAGTGTATTGATCCACCTCCACACACCCTCACTTTAAGTGTATTGATCCACCACCACACACCTCCACTGTAAGTATATTGATCCACCTCCACACACAATCACTTTAAGTGTATTGATCCACCACCACACACCCTCACTTTAAGTGTATTGATCCACCACCACACACCTCCACTGTAAGTATATTGATCCACCTCCACACACCCTCACTTTAAGTGTATTGATCCACCTCCACACACCCTCACTGTAAGTGTATTGATCCACCTCCACACACCCTCACTGTAAGTGTATTGATCCACCTCCACACACCCTCACTGTAAGTGTATTGATCCACCACCACACACCCTCACTTTAAGTGTATTGATCCACCTCCACACACCCTCACTTTAAGTGTATTGATCCACCTCCACACACCCTCACTTTAAGTGTATTGATCCACCTCCACACACCCTCACTTTAAGTGTATTGATCCTCCTCCAAACGCGTCCACTGTAAGTGTCTCCATCCAACCCATCCTGGTCTCAAGTCCATTACATCCAGCGGTCAATCCCACAGACGCATTCATAAATTTGTACATGCTGTTCATTCAAAACGGGAATTTTCTCAAGTATAAATTAATTTATAATATATTAGCATATTGTGCATATATAGGTATAGGATAGGTTAGGTTAGGTGGTTAGGTTCTGTTGGCGATTATTTGTATTTGTAGTACGTGGGTGAAGCATTTATAGCGTTGTGGTTCGAACAAAATTCGTCAGTGAAACACTTGTTCCGGATATATTCGAACGTCAGCAGTTGTGAGTCGTGTGTAAACCGCTTTTCATTCATAAACAGGGGGTTTGGCGGGTGCATGGAATCACTTTTGGATCTTTGTTTGGAGGACAGGCTGCTTCATCCACCTCCATACACCTACACTGTAAACAAATCCACAAAGGTCGTGACGAAGGTTCGAGCCCACGTCCGAGAGGATCCCAGACGCGCCCTAATCGCCTGAGCTACGAAATAGTCAAAAGAATTGCAACCCGGGAAATCAACACGGATCCTGCAGTCTCTCCGACTGCAGGATCCGTGCTCCGAATTTACTGACTATTTTGCTCATTTGATGCATCACGTTGTTGAGATATCTGTGTGTAATGAAGTAAGGGCGAAGAGGCAGAGTAGCTTATTAGCAGAGCTCGGGTGCATGGGGGGAGGGGGGGGGGAACTGTGTAAATAACACCTTAATGAAATTGTTTTGATCCACCTCCACACACCCTCACTGTAAATGTATTTATACACCTACACTGTAAGTGTATTTATCCACCTACACTGTAAGTGTATTGATCCACCTACACTGTAAGTGTATTTATCCACCTACACTGTAAATGTATTGATCCACCTACACTGTAAGTGTATTTATCCACCTACACTGTAAGTGTATTTATCCACCTACACTGTAATTCAATTTCGCTTTCTCATTCTACCCCAATAATGAGCGTTCTCATTCTGCCCCAATATTGCGCGTTCTCATTCTGCCCCAATATTGTACGTTCTCATTCTCCCCCAATATAGCGCGTTCTCATTCGCCCCTAATATTGCGCGTTCTCATTTCCCCCAGTTTTGCGCGTTCTGATAGTTTAAAAAAGTCTTAGGTTTCTGGGATTTTTTCCGCGTATATCAATAGACTTCGTTCATTCCCACTTCTCATCGCTCACCTTTTATCTCCACCTCCACCTGGCGCTGCTCGTCAAGTTTTTTTCAGTCCAACAAAAATTCTGTTGTCTTTCGGACCAGACAAATCCTCTCTAGGATTTTTTTTTCATAACGTGACTTCACTCCTCACTTTCTACCATAGTCAACCATATTTCATAACGTGACTTCACTCCTCACTTTCTACCATAGTCAAACATATTTCATAACGTGACTTCACTCCTCACTTTCTACCATAGTCAAACATATTTCATAACATGTGACTTCACTCCTCACTTTCTACCATAGTCAAAAATATTTCATAACATGTGACTTCACTCCTCACTTTCTCCCATAGTCAACCATATTTCATAACGTGACTTCACTCCTCACTTTCTACCATAGTCAACCTTATTTCATAACGTGACTTCACTCCTCACTTTCTACCATAGTCAACCTTATTTCATAACGTGACTTCACTCCTCACTTTCTACCATAGTCAACCATATTTCATAACGTGACTTCACTCCTCACTTTCTACCATAGTCAACCTTATTTCATAACGTGACTTCACTCCTCACTTTCTACCATAGTCAACCTTATTTCATAACGTGACTTCACTCCTCACTTTCTACCATAGTCAACCATATTTCATAACGTGACTTCACTCCTCACTTTCTCCCATAGTCAACCATATTTCATAACGTGACTTCACTCCTCACTTTCTACCATAGTCAACCTTATTTCATAACGTGACTTCACTCTTCACTTTCTACCATAGTCAACCTTATTTCATAACGTGACTTCACTACCCCGCCCCCCTTCAACCACACAGGTAACTAACTGGTAGGAGTGTGGAAGACAAGCTTCAGAAGGTGTAGTGGTTGTTGATGTGTACCTCCGCTGGATGGTGGGTGGTGATAGTTGAGGTGAGAGCTCTTGTTGGTGCTGCTGACGGAGAGGTAAGGCGGTGGCCGCGAGCAGAGAGCTTGGGCGAGGCCTGGAGCCTGGAGCAGAGAGCTTGGGCGAGGCCTGGAGCAGGGAGCAGAGAGCTTGGGCGAGGGCTGGAGCAGGGAGTAGAGAGCTTGGGCGAGGCCTGGAGCCTGGAGCAGAGAGCTTGGGCGAGGCCTGGAGCAGGGAGCAGAGAGCTTGGGCGAGGGCTGGAGCCGGGAGCAGAGAGCTTGGGCGAGGGCTGGAGCAGAGAGCTTGGGCGAGGCCTGGAGCAGGGAGTAGAGAGCTTGGGAGAGGCCTGGAGCAGAGAGCTTGGGCGAGGGCTGGAGCCGGGAGCAGAGAGCTTGGGCGAGGCCTGGAGCAGGGAACAGAGAGCTTGGGCGAGGGCTGGAGCAGAGAACAGAGAGCTTGGGCGAGAGCTGGAGCAGGGAACAGAGAGCTTGGGCGAGGCCTGGAGCCGGGAGCAGAGAGCTTGGGAGAGGCCTGGAGCAGGGAGCAGAGAGCTTGGGCGAGGGCTGGAGCAGGGAACAGAGAGCTTGGGCGAGGCCTGGAGCCGGGAGCAGAGAGCTTGGGAGAGGCCTGGAGCAGGGAGCAGAGAGCTTGGGCGAGGGCTGGAGCAGGGAACAGAGAGCTTGGGCGAGGCCTGGAGCAGGGAACAGAGAGCTTGGGCGAGGGCTGGAGCAGGGAGTAGAGAGCTTGGGCGAGGGCTGGAGCAGGGAGTAGAGAGCTTGGGCGAGGGCTGGAGCAGGGAGTAGAGAGCTTGGGCGAGGGCTGGAGCAGGGAGTAGAGAGCTTGGGCGAGGCCTGGAGCAGGGAGCAGAGAGCTTGGGCGAGGGCTGGAGCAGGGAGTAGAGAGCTTGGGCGAGGGCTGGAGCAGGGAGTAGAGAGCTTGGGCGAGGGCTGGAGCAGGGAGTAGAGAGCTTGGGCGAGGCCTGGAGCCAGAAGCAGAGAGCTTGGGCGAGGCCTGGAGCAGGGAGTAGAGAGCTTCGGCGAGGCCTGGAGCAGGGAGTAGAGAGCTTGGGCGAGGGCTGGAGCCAGGAGCAGAGAGCTTGGGCGAGGCCTGGAGCAGGGAGTAGAGAGCTTGGGCGAGGGCTGGAGCAGGGAACAGAGAGCTTGGGCGAGGGCTGGAGCAGGGAGTAGAAAGCTTGGGCGAGGGCTGGAGCAGGGAGTAGAGAGCTTGGGCGAGGCCTGGAGCCAGGAGCAGAGAGCTTGGGCGAGGCCTGGAGCAGGGAGTAGAGAGCTTGGGCGAGGGCTGGAGCCAGGAGCAGAGAGCTTGAGCGAGGGCTGGATCAGCTGTCCGCTCTCTAGCAAGGCTCGTAGGGTCTTGCTAGAGAGCGGCAACTTTAGTGACTATTCTGTAGTCTCGACCGTGTTAAGGATGTGTCCACCTGCACTCTTGTTGGGCTCAGTTACCTTCCTTATTTAGCAAGATCATCATTTGTCCTAATGCAAGACTCGCCTGCTACTTTCGGCTGTCCCAAGTGGTTCGTGGAAACACTGGGGACCATGAATTAATGTAATTACAGATGTCCTTAGAGGCAAATAGGTTAGTGGATTTCACATGGGATAAACTGGAGAAACGTTAATTGCTTGCACAATAATTTCTGAGAATTTAGAGTAACTATATTAGTCCTACTATAAACTGTTACACACAGTACCTGGAATTAGAACCATTGCGTTGACCACATTACATAACATGTGGCTTCACTACCACCTTCAACCATACCTTGTGGTGATTCCGAGGATCAACGTTCCCGGGGGGACGGTCTCCGACCAGGTCTCCTGGTTGGTAGTCTGGTCAACTAGGCTGTTTAAGGCAGCTGCTCGCCCGCCTGATGTAGCAATCACAGTCTAATTGATCAGGTAGTCTTTGGAGGTGTTTGTCGAGTTCTTTCTCTTGAACACATTGAGAGGTCGGCCAGTCACGCCGCCCATGTGTAGAGGAAGAGAGATGCAAAGTCTTGCTCCTTTGAGGTTGCAATAGGTACATTGAGTTCTATCTCAGCGTACCTATTGCACCTCTGCTTTTCAATGGGGCTATTTTGCACATGCTGCAATGCTTCCTGGTCTCTTTGATGTTATTTCCGTGGACAGATTTAGAACCATTCCCTCTAATACTTTTCCAGATGCAAATTATTATGCATCTCTATCGCTTGCTCTGAAGAAAAATGAAGATTTTTAACATTTTAATCCGTCTCAATAATTTAGATTTTTGTAGGGTAAATTCTAACCGTAAAGGATCTTTACACTCTCTCCAGATCAGCAATTTAAATATTTATAGATAAATACAATTTATTTAACACAGTTTATTTAAAGATAAATAGTTTATAGTAGAAAAGAGAGTAAATAATTAACACTGAAGGAGACACATGTGGACACTGGGTGCTTCTAATGTATCATTGAGACCTTAGAAGGAACATTTTTAGTGTTAGAGAAGGTAACGAACGGAATGCATTAGGCAGTGATATGGTGGAGGCTGACTTCACACACTGTTTAAAATATAGATATATTAGACCCTAATACACCCATGGATCTTCACACCAGTTGATTGACGGTTGAGAGGCGGGACCACAGAGCCGTAGCTCAACTGTCACAACAAGATGAGTACACTTTAGAACTCTATTTGAAAGCACAATAAAGTATTCATCTAAGCCTTAAGCTTGCACTATATAAAGACAATCAATATTATTATGTTCAGCAGCCCTGGTTGATACCTGGTTGATGCTTGGTTGATACCTGGTTGATACCTGGTTGATACTTGGTTGATACTTGGTTGATACCTGGTTGATACCTGGTTGATACCTGGTTGATACCTGGTTGATACCTGGTTGATACCTGGTTGATGGGGTTCTGGGAGTTCTTCTACTGCCCAAGCCCGGCCCGAGGCCAGGCTTGACTTGTGAGAGTTTGGTCCACTAGGCTGTTGCTTGGAGCGGCCCGCAGGCCCACATATACCTGCTTGATGGGGTTCTGGGAGTTCTTCTACTGCCCAAGCCCGGCCCGAGGCCAGGCTTGACTTGTGAGAGTTTGGTCCACTAGGCTGTTTCTTGGAGCGGCCCGCAGGCCCACATATACCTGGTTGATGGGGTTCTGGGAGTGCTTCTACTGCCCAAGCCCGGCCCGAGGCCAGGCTTGACTTGTGAGAGTTTGGTCCACTAGGCTGTTGCTTGGAGCGGCCCGCAGGCCCACATATACCTGGTTGATGGGGTTCTGGGAGTTCTTCTACTGCCCAAGCCCGGCCCGAGGCCAGGCTTGACTTGTGAGAGTTTGGTCCACTAGGCTGTTGCTTGGAGCGGCCCGCAGGCCCACATATACCTGCTTGATGGGGTTCTGGGAGTTCTTCTACTGCCCAAGCCCGGCCCGAGGCCAGGCTTGACTTGTGAGAGTTTGGTCCACTAGGCTGTTTCTTGGAGCGGCCCGCAGGCCCACATATACCTGGTTGATGGGGTTCTGGGAGTTCTTCTACTCCCCAAGCCCGGCCCGAGGCCAGGCTTGACTTGTGAGAGTTTGGTCCACTAGGCTGTTTCTTGGAGCGGCCCGCAGGCCCACATATACCTGGTTGATGGGGTTCTGGGAGTTCTTCTACTCCCCAAGCCCGGCCCGAGGCCAGGCTTGACTTGTGAGAGTTTGGTCCACCAGGCTGTTGCTTGGAGCGGCCCGCAGGCCCACATACCCACCACAGCCCGGTTGGTCCGGCACTCCTTGGAGTAATAAATCTAGTTTCCTCTTGAAGATGTCCACGGTTGTTCCGGCAATATTTCTTATGCTTGCTGGGTGTTGAACAACCGTGGACCTCTGATGTTTATAGCCCGTTGTGAGAGTATTCATAATAGCTTGACTTTTACTCCCTTAATAAGTATACATATACGTATCTTTTGCCTGACTTCAGAAAAAGCTACGTTACAATTTGATTGAAAGCTGAACAAATCCACAAGGGCCTTGACGAGGATTCGAACCTGCGTCCGAGAGCATCCCAGACGCAGCCTTAATCGACTGAGCTACGACATGGTCAAAACCTCGTCACGACCCATGTGAATTTGTTCATTCGATGCATCACGCAATTGTCATTTCAATGTGTGATTGAAAGCTATTTAAAGCCAGGCATGAGGACAGTCAAGCTGTCTACTGGCACTATTTTCAATAATTTTGTGTTAGAAGGCTGGCCAACAGTTGAGCTTGCAAGGTGGATGACCAATTAATTGACTCTTGCACGACTTTCAGCTGTTTCCGTCAGGCTGCTCCCGGTAACTGAGAGATCCATCAGTGAACGTGGTCTGTGTGTGATATTGATTTTGGGTTGTAAATTGTGCACGTGTTCAAGGGGGAAATTAATTTAGAATCAAGGTGAGCATGGGAGTTGTTTGTGATTACTTCTTAGAGTGTGTGTGTGTGTGTAGGTACTCTGGTCCTTGGGTGTCCTGCCTTAGTTCTTGATCTTCTTGTCCTTCGTCTTTGGTCCATCCTTCATCCTTGCTGGACCTGTCCTTGTCGACTTGAGAATGGTCCAGGACGGACCGAAACGTCGTCGTCCCTTCACCTTCTAGTGTGTGGTCTGGTCAACTGTCCTTGTCCTTCTTCGTCTTTCCCTTGTCCTTGTTCGTCTTTCCCTTGTCCTTGTTGGTGTTGTCCGGGTCGTTGCTGGTTGCCGGAACTTTCTCACCTCAGTTACTGACCCCCGACAGCCCTAGATGGAAGAGGCATGTCAGGTCTATACATCATACAACACTATTGAATATATTGAGAAAGTCGTAGCAAATAATTCCCACGCATGTTTGGGAGAGTGTTGCGTCAGCCAAGCAGTTGAGTACTTAATGTTTCTCTTAATAAATGCAATGTTTCCAGTTAAATAGGTAAAATACTAAGAAAAATTTGTTACAACTCGACATATCAATTAATTATATTTAAATAAGTCACTTCCTCCTGTGACTGATAAAGAGATCCGATAATCTAGACCCGTCTAGAACGGACAGGAGGAGGAGGAAGGCGCCAATATCGCTCGCGCCAGTGAGCGCGACTCCCCAGACGCTCGGACTGTCACGCTCTGTGGCAATTAGTAGGTGGCACATCCCCTTGAGCGTCGCCACACACGATTGCAAATTCCTGCCAACCGTCGATCTCTTCACACAGGCAAGTGTTATTCCGGACAACGTTAATAATTTATATTGCTGGCCAGTAGTTATGGTTAATTAGTTGTTTCGGTTATGACACTGGCAAGCCCACAAAACTGGCACAGTCACATTCCGATTATTAATTAATCTTCTTGAATGTGTTATATATGTCTTGGAATCAGTTTATTCCTAGTCAATCCTCCCGGCAGGTGCAGTTCAAGAGAAGACTCCGTCTTGACCTGTAGTTCCAGAAGAATTCTTAAGTCACCATTACAGTGTCTACCAACAAGTTATCATACTTTGAGGTGCTGCCGGGGCTTAGTGTCCCCGCGACCCGGTCGTCGACCAGGCCTCCTGGTTGCTGGACTGATCAACCAGGCTGTTGGACGCGGCTGCTCGCAGCCTGACGTATGAGTCACAGCCTGGTTGATCAGGTATCCTTTGGAGGTGCTTATCCAGTTCTCTCTTGAACACTGTGAGGGGTCTGCCAGTTATGCCCCTTATGTGTAGTGGAAGCGTGTTGAACAGTCTCGGGCCTCTGATGTTGACAGAGTTCTCTCTCAGAGTACCTGTTGCACCTCTGCTTTTCAACGGGGGTATTCTGCACATCCTGCCATGTCTTCTGGTCTCATGTGATGTTATTTCTGTGTGCAGGTTTAGGACCAGCCCCTCAATTATTTTCCACGTGTAAATTATTATGTATCTCTCCCGCCTGCGCTCAAGGGAGTACAGATTTAGGCTCTTTAGTCGGTCCCAGTAATTTAGATGTTTTACTGAGTGGATTCTAGCAGTAAAGGATCTCTGCACGCTCTCCAGGTCAGCGATTTCTCCAGCTTTGAAAGGGGAAATCATGATTACGATTGAAGGACAACGAGAGCTTCTTACCAGGCTGTTACGACATTAGAGCTAAGCTCATAATGTCGTAACATTTACATTAGAATACAATGTGTGTAGAATACTATCCACGTAGTTTTGTTAACCACCTTAAGTGGTATGGGTTACGCAGTTAAAAAACCCAATAGTGAGGAAGGGTTGATACTTGACAGAAAATCAAAATCAAATACAGTTCATTCAAATTATTTAAATTATAGTCCATTCATTAATTCATAAATATAATAAAAGTAAATAATAAAATGTAGTAAATAAGAATTAAACAACTCCTGCCCGGAATCTTCCCCACACTGGTCTTAGCCTGGTCTGCCTGCCTGTCAGTCGTGCCCCAACTGGCAGGCAGAGTGGAGAGTTGTGAACATTCATCCAACCCAGCAGGCAGATAGCCAGGAAAACAAGAAGCAGAATTGCCATTACGAGCCAGGTAGTCAATCAAGCAGGCAGAGTGGCAGGCGGATAGGATGGTAGTTAACAACCAGTCAATCAAGCAGGCAGCGTAGCAGGCAGACAAGAGCAGTCAGTCAGATACACTTTGTAAGTAAGACTGACGCAGCAGATGGAGTAACATTGGGAAGTCATGATTATTGGTGCAAAATATGATCAGCTTCCTCTACTCCCGGCAGTCCCGAGATTCTCATCTCAACATAGTCTCAAGATAAAGAATCCCAAATGCCTAGTTTTCTATAATCCCAAATACCCTTCTTTCTATAATCCCACATGCTCTGCTTCCTATAACCCCACGTGCTCAGCTTCCTATAATCCCACGTGCTCAGCTTCATATAATTATACATGCTCAGCTTCCTATAACCCCACGTGCTCAGCTTCCTATAATCCCACGTGCTCAGCTTCCTATAATTCCACATGCTCAGCTTCCTATAATCCCACATGTTCAGCTTCCTATAATCCCACGGGCTCAGCTTCCTATAATTCCACATGCTCAGCTTCCTATAATCCCACATGTTCAGCTTCCTATAATCCCACGTGCTCAGCTTCATATAATTATACATGCTCAGCTTCCTATAACCCCACGTGCTCAGCTTCCTATAATCCCACGTGCTCAGCTTCCTATAATTCCACATGCTCAGCTTCCTATAATCCCACATGTTCAGCTTCCTATAATCCCACGTGCTCAGCTTCCTATAATTCCACATGCTCAGCTTCCTATAATCCCACATGTTCAGCTTCCTATAATCCCACGGGCTCAGCTTCCTATAATTCCACATGAGAATGAATCCTGACTGAGAAAGACAACCATTTGGCCAACCAGCAAAAAATATAGCCAACCATCTGGTAAACCGATGGCCTAAGAAACAAGAGGCCGATGGAAACAAGAGGCCTAAGCAACCTTCTAGACGTAACCAAGTCTGGTGGACCAAGCTCTCACAAGTCAAGCCTGGCCTCGGGCCGGCCTTGGGGAGTAGAAGAACTCCCAGAACCCCACCAAGCAGGTATGAAGCTGTGAGTCCTGCACCCAGCCAATACATCATTCAACCAGCCACCCAGTAAGCCACCCAGCAACTCAGTTAGCAAGGTAGAAACGACTCTGGTAAATCACACAGCCAACTTCATGCCAATGAGCTAGACACACATGCAATTTTCACCATACATTAGTTAAAGGTCTCTTCTCACCATTCTCAATTCATCCATCCATATGCAACACATCCTCCAGGTTAGGTAATACTTATAGTGACGTTCCACTATACTTATAGTTCCTCTAATACATAGTACATATAGTGATGTAAGAGGCAATCAGATAGTAGAAATCGGTACTATTGAATATCGCCAAACAGGAAAAGGTTTGTCTAAACGTTGCAAAGAACATTTGGAGAAATATTTGTGTTTTAAAGAAAACCTAACCTAAGCTAACCAAACCTTCCTCGGCCTAATACACGCTGAGGTATAAAATAATACATTCATGTGCTACACTATCTTCTTGAGGTTATCTTGAGATGATTTCGAGGCTTAGTGTCCCCGCGGCCCGGTCCTCGACCAGGCCTCCACCCCCAGAAAGCAGTTCGTAGCAGCTGTCTAACTCCCAGGTAACCTTTTTACTGCTAGGTAACAGGGGACATCAGGGTGAAAGAAACAATTTGCCCATTTGTCTCCGCCTCCACCGGGGATCGAACCCGGAACCTCAGGACTACGAATCCGAAGCGCTGTCTACCCAGCTGTCAGGTGCTCTTTGCTAAGCCTAGGATTTTTTTTTTTAGTGAACAATACCAATTTCTACTATCTAATGACCTGTTATGTCAATATGTGTACAATGGTGAACATAGTTACAAGAAGTACAGTCTCCGTGGTGTAGTGGTAAGACACTCGCCTGGCGTTCCACGAGCGCTATGTCATGGGTTCGTATCCTGGCCGGGGAGGATTTACTGGGCGCAATTCCTTAACTGTAGCCTCTGTTTAACGCAACAGTAAAATGTGTACTTGGTTGAAAAAACGATTCTTCGCGGCGGGGATCGTATTCCAGGGACCTGCCCGAAACGCTACGCGTACTAGTGGCTGTACAAGAATGTAACAACTCTTGTATATATCTAAAGAAAAAAAAAAAATACTATCTCAACAGGAGAAGACCCAACACGTGTGTACTAGTACTGATAACATTTATCATCAACGTGGTCTCATTTCTTATGTTTTCTGTCAGGAGTCATTCTTCCCCAGCCATTCTGAATGAGAATGAGTCCTTCTCATTCTCTCAAGGGTAATGTGTGTCAAGTGCGACACACATTATATGGATGGGGAGCCGGTGGCTGAGCAGACAGAACACTAGACGCGTGATCCTGTGGTCCCGGGTTCGATCCCGGGCGCCGGCGTGAAACAATGGCAGAGTTTCTTTCACCCTGATGCTTCTGTTATCTAGCAGTAAATAGGTACCTGGGAGGTAGTCAGCTGTCACGGGCTGCTTCATGGGGGTGGAGGCCTTGTCGAGGACCGGGCCGCGGGGACACTAAGCCCCGAAATCATCTCAAGATAGCCTCAAGATGGGCCCCCTCACCTTGACCAAGATCTAGAAATCTCTGGGGGAGAAAATGAACCAAAGTTGATTACCAATCCAAAGAGAAAGATATATTACAACGCCATGTAAACATATATACATGTTAAGTCACTGTACTTGTCAATCAATTGCCGTGACCAGGCAGTAGGTGTACTTGTCAATCCTTTGCCGTGACCAGGCAGTAGGTCTTCTATGACGAATCATCAAAGACTATCACTTTATATTTATGCACTATTTCACGGTCTAAAAATTTCACGTAACTTCCTCAGGCTACTCCCTCATCCCCGTCCCATCCCAAATCCTAATCCTGACCACCTTCCAAGTGCTATAAAGTCTAATGGCTTGGCGCTTTCCCCTGATAATTAAACAAAATCCCACAACGCCGTTCCAACATTCTGTACACATCTTCCTCAGGAGACTGTAATCGAGAGTGGAGCACCACTTAGGTCGACTATGTCTCTGGACCTCCACCCAAGAATAGCTGTTATCGTTGAAGGAGTAAGTGTAATTTGGGCCTATGCCCAAATTTATCGGTGCAGGTGTTGTCTCGGTCGGCGACTCTGATTGGCTACCAGACTTCCCGCCACCAGACTAGCAGTGGTGGTCCAAACAACACTCGCTATTGTTATTCTGGATCCTTCTACAATAGTTTATTACATTGTAATTTGAAATCACAATTTTAACCTTAACTTGGTGCGGCGAATTAACTCTTCCTGATACCTTTCCGTAACACCCTTCAGTATCCTCCATGTATATGTTATGTATATATTATTGATACCTTTCTTGTCTTCTTAGCAGAGAGTACATTTTTAGAGCGTAAAAACGGTCCCAATAATTTCGATGCTTTATCGTTTCTATGCGTGTCGTATATGTTCTCTGATAAAGCTGGAGTACTGAAGGTGTAGAGTGATGAGATGGATGATAAAGCTGGAGTACTGAAGGTGTAGAGTGACGAGAAGGATGATAAAGCTGGAGTACTGAAGGTGTAGAGTGACGAGATGGATGATAAAGCTGGAGTACTGAAGGTGTAGAGTGATGAGATGGATGATAAAGCTGGAGTACTGAAGGTGTAGAGTGACGAGATGGATGATAAAGCTGGAGTACTGAAGGTGTAGAGTGACGAGATGGATGATAAAGCTGGAGTACTGAAGGTGTAGAGTGATGAGATGGATGATAAAGCTGGAGTACTGAAGGTGTAGAGTGATGAGATGGATGATAAAGCTGGAGTACTGAAGGTGTAGAGTGATGAGATGGATGATAAAGCTGGAGTACTGAAGGTGTAGAGTGACGAGATGGATGATAAAGCTGGAGTACTGAAGGTGTAGAGTGACGAGATGGATGATAAAGCTGGAGTACTGAGGATATAGAATAGTGTGACGGTTGATAAAGTTTGACTACTGACGGAGTAGGTGACAGCGGGTCAGCAGCTATTAAGAGTAACTATTAATTGCATAAAGTATGAGATATTAACACTCACAATAATAGTCAAGAACTAGACGGCAACCAGTAAGGTCCTGGAGCGAGACGCGAGACTCCAGCAGTCGCCACGTGAGATCAGAGGACAAAAGACAATCCCCAGCATGTGAAGCACGATTTAACACTGTATAAGAGTCTAACATGCGGTTAATGTAAACATTGTAATTACTAAGGGTTTAAAGATTGAATGATCAAAGCCTTATGGAACGATCCTCTCTCATCATACCCACAGCCGTGGCGTCATGGCCCCAAGTCGTCCAAATATTCATAATTACTTCTTGACGCTTTGATCGTCAGGACATCAGAGACAGACTCATCGTTACTGGAACCTTCATCTAGTGTGGTCTGGAGGTCCCGACGGGAGACTCACTCTCCTGCTTCACATTTGTGATGAGACAGTCACCTAAGAGTTGAGGTTCATTGAACTCAACCAGCAAAAAAGATATAATTTGGCATCCTTGCAGGTTATTAAACAGATTACTGAGGATATTATACTTCACTGCTGGAGGATTTTGTACCTTACTGTATACTTCACCTTTGAGTTCACATTGAGCACCCATAAAGATGGCTGGCCACCAGGGAACTCGACGAACTTAACCGACAGGACAATAGAGGCACAGTTTAGTAAGTTGTATAGTTAAGTAATTAATGTGAGGCTGGTGGAGAGGCTGTGCATGCGCTCAACACTGTGCTTGTTGTGGCCACACAGTCTTTCTCCCAGTCACAGTACCATCACAACTCACTCACATACAGACCTTAGAACATACTACACTATCTCTCTCTCTCTCTCTCTCTCTCTCTCTCTCTCTCTCTCTCTCTCTCTCTCTCTCTCTCTCTCTCTCTCTCTCTCTCTCTCTCTCTCTCTCTCTCTCTCCCTCTCTCTCCCTCTCTCTCCCTCTCTCTCTCTCTCTCTCTCTCTCTCTCTCTCTCTCTCTCTCTCTCTCTCTCTCTCTCTCTCTCTCTCTCTCTCTCTCTCTCTCTCTCTCTCTCTCTCCCTCCTCTCCCTCCCTCTCTCTCTCTCTCTCTCCCTCCTCTCCCTCCCTCTCTCTCTCTCTCTCTCCCTCCTCTCCCTCCCTCCTCTCTCTCTCTCTCTCTCTCCCTCTCTCTCTCTCTCTCTCTCTCTCTCTCTCTCTCTCTCTCTCTCTCTCTCTCTCTCTCTCTCTCTCTCTCTCTCTCTCCTCTCTCTCTCTCTCTCTCTCTCTCCCTCTCTCTCTCTCTCTCTCTCTCTCTCTCTCTCTCTCTCTCTCTCTCTCTCTCTCTCTCTCTCTCTCTCTCTCTCCCTCTCTCTCTCTCTCTCTCTCTCTCTCCCTCTCTCTCTCTCTCTCTCTCTCTCTCTCCCTCTCTCTCTCTCTCTCTCTCTCTCTCTCTCTCTCTCTCTCTCTCTCTCTCTCTCTCTCTCTCTCTCTCTCTCTCTCTCTCTCTCTTTTTGAGGCAGAAAAGTTGGGAATAGGAGCATTCAAGAAAAACAGAGAGCATAAAATATTGGCGAGTCACAACATATATGGACAGACAATAATAAATAGATGGGAATTCCGGGAGCAGCAGAAAGAATGATGAAAACAATTAGTCATCGAAGGTCAAGGAACAGCCTAAACTACCACTTAGCAACATTAGGAGGAAGATGTCAGTAAATTATCAAGTGATTAACTTGTACATAAGAGAGGAGGACAAACTGACAATCATAAGAAAGTGTGCAAAAAAAATAAAAAAAAATAAAAATAAAAATAAAAATAAAAATAAATAATAAAACATTCAAAATAAAACAAATAAAAATAAAACTTTCAAGCTGAAACCATAGCTACCTTTAGATTCACTATTTGCAAGAGCACTTTCTCACCCAGAGGTGAGTCTAACCCAAACGGACGTGACACCAGTGAGAGTCAGGCAACCACTTGTGTCCCTGTGATGCCAGCCTCGGGGCAGGTCAAGATCTCACCATGGATAATCAAAAGTGGTAACAGCAGCTGGGTGTGGATCTCTCGCTCTAGTTTACAACTCCTTATTCGTCAACTTATTGGAAACAAGGAAATGACCCAAGATCTGAAGCCTCACACACTCTTCCTCCCTTCTGACTCTCCTTCTCACCTTTGCATCTTCCTCATACAAAGGTGTAAATTATCCTTATATCCTCTATTCAGTTCCTTAACATCTATCACGAGAACAATGGGTTCAGTTGCCCTGCGCTCCGGCACCACACACTCCAGGTGCTCTCCTCGCACAGTTACCTCCTGTTTCACCACCAGAAAGATATACATGCACCCATCCCAGCACTGTCCCGTAGTACAGGGCGCGTCTCAGAGCCGGCTCCTGGCCCGGCGGAACTGTGATAGAAAGGCATCGTCTGGACCGGGGTCGAGTCCTACAGCTAGCTACTTCACCGTAACGTGTCCCCTAGCACTGTACTGGGCCCCGGCTGAAGGGTACACTGTAACGTGTCCTCCAACACTGTACTGCTGCTCCTGGGCCCCGGCTGAAGGGTAAGTATAAGGAGAAAACGCTTGGTGTGTGGTAGGCTTTTAGTCCTATGAAGGGCTACAAGAAATTAGTGTCAACCAACTAAACTCTTTAACATTGTCCATTACTAAAGTAACTCTCAGTGTGTATACCCTAAAGTAACTCTCAGTGTGTATACCCTAAAGTAACTCTCAGTGTGTATACCCTAAAGTAACTCTCAGTGTGTATACCCTAAAGTAACTCTCAGTGTGTATACCATAAAGTAACTCTCAGTGTGTATACCCTAAAGTAACTCTCAGTGTGTATACCCTAAAGTAACTCTCAGTGTGTATACCATAAAGTAACTCTCAGTGTGTATACCATAAAGTAACTCTCAGTGTGTATTCCCTAAAGTAACTCTCAGTGTGTATACCCTAAAGTAACTCTCAGTGTGTATACCATAAAGTAACTCTCAGTGTGTATACCATAAAGTAACTCTCAGTGTGTACACCATAAAGTAAACTCTGTATATACACTGAGAAGCGAGATACACTTCTCTGTATATTTACCCGTGATGGGAAGAGCGGTGAGCCAGTATGACCATAGAGGTGTCTGGTCCCATCATAGGCGTCCCTCTGTGTCGTCCTCCCAGTCATCAGCCATTGTTCTCACCTCTACTGCAGTGTGTGGCATGTTAATGACCCGATTGTTTACCTGTTTGTGGTACAGTGTGTGGCATGTTAATGACCCGATTGTTTCCCTGTTTGTGGTGCAGTGTGTGGCTTGTTAATGACCCGATTGTTTCCCTGTTTGTGGTGCAGTGTGTGGCTTGTTAATGACCCGATTGTTTCCCTGTTTGAGGTGTAGTGTGTGGCTTGTTAATGACCCGATTGTTTCCCTGTTTGAGGTGTAGTGTGTGGCATGTTAATGACCCGATTGTTTCCCTGTTTGAGGTGTAGTGTGTGGCATGTTAATAACCCGATTGTTTCCATATTGAGATGAATACGATTCAATGCGGTTTATAAAACCAATTACAATGGGAATCATCTGTGGACAATATTTTGACGATAGTGGAAACGTTCTTTTTTGATGAGATACTTTTTCAGCTGGGAATTATTGTGCCATCAGTCTGCTACGAGGTGGACAGCTGGCGGGCTCCAGATAGGCTGACGGGAGTGTTGGGGCTGGAAGAGTAGCGCACTCAGTGGTACTCACCGAGTGTCACTGAGTGTCACTGAGTGCTACTGAGTGGGTTACTCACCTCCAAACAGGGGTCGTGGGCCCATGTTGTGGCGCCCATGTTACCCAGACTCAAGGCTTTAATGAGCAATATTATATGATTTCCCGTATCTTCCCCAACAAGGCTTACAGCATATTTTCTATGCCGAGGCGACGAAGCCTACATGGTGGAGGAGGCTGGAAGACGGCCGCTGGTCTCACCAAACCTCCTCGTCTCCGTCAGGTCCTCACACACCTGGTGCCTGAAGCACACCTCACCACACCTGTCACGTGTCCCTCAGACTCAGCCGAGAGCTTAGGGTGCGGGTTTTGGTGTCCTCGACTTGGCGAAGCTTCACTTAACTTCAGGGATGATTACCATGATCACATTTATTGTTCAGCTGTTTCTTGATTAGTCACTGTTCTATTGTTCAGTCATTTCCACAATAACTTGAGTCATAATATTAAATACGATGCCTGGCGCTGCACGGAGACAATGGCAGCTTGCATGTGTCTATAGAGTTGTTGCAGCTTGCCTTGCTGCACTAAGTGATGTCAATTAATTCTCATGGAATTGGATCACACAACAATTCACAGACGTTTATGTCTACTGGATGGGGTATCCAGCGGTGCCCGGGTCGCTCTTGTACTCCGGCCTCTCCCACATAGCACCCTTCCCATCTCGCTCCATATGTTTCCTTCCAGGTGTCTCCCCACACACAGCCTCCCCATCTCCACCCTCACACTCCCCCCATTTTCCCCTATCACTGTACGCAGTTTCCCTACACACTATCTACATCACTATAATACAAAAAACTTGCACAAAATGCAAATTTGTCAAATGAATATTTGTGTTGCATATCATTCAGAATACAATATTATAAACAAATGTTAAACTCTGCGGACGTTTGGTTGCAGGTTTCACTTACAGCAACTTCGTGAAAGGAGAGCGATAACCAATTATTTTTAAGTGTGGTGAAGAGGCCGACCCTGACTACCCTATGAGACTCTCCATCAAATTACATGCAAAGTTGTGTGAGGCTAGCCAAGAGCATCTGGCTTCCAATCATGAACAGGCAAATAATCAGTCGGCAACCAAACCACTCATCAGAAAGTGACGACACCACGAGGTTTCGGTCCGCCCTCGACCATTATCAACCAGCGAAACAGGTCGTGCAATCAGTGACAGACTTAAGGAACACACAAGACGTGTTAAGTCTGTAGACAAAAACAGATCTGATTTAACACTCTGTGGACAATCAAACCCACTTTTCAGACATTGTAGGGGTCGTTAGTTGTAGCAATGGGAGACAATCCTACTTAAGGAGGGGCATGAGGGTCGACACCAACCAAACTGTGACATTCTCCATACAGTTGAAATTCACCATGCAAATTTACACGAATCCCACAAGCACTGTCCGGCCTACAGTCTCGAACAGGCGTAGGTTAGGTAAGGCTGGGTTAGGTAAGGCTGGGTTAGGTAAGGCTGGGTTAGGTAAGGCTGGGTTAGGTAAGGCTGGGTTAGGTAAGGCTGGGTTAGGTTAGGTTAGGTGAGGTATATAGGTTCTGTTGGCAAGTGTTTGCATATACAATATTCTGGTGAAGTGTTTACAAAGATGTGCTGGGAACAGAGGTCGTCAGGTAAGCAATGTTCGATCGTTAAGAGGTGTGAGTCGGCTGTAGAGCGTCTTCAGTCACAAACAGGGAGCTTCTTTCGTAAAGCAGTTTTCGTTCAAGAACCGGGAGCTTCGTTTCGAAAGCGCTTTTCATACCTAAACAGGAAGCTTCGTTTGAAAAACGCTTCGTCTTCACAAACAACCTAAATGGAATGAACATCTGGACTTTATTGGTAATGCCAGGTTGATTCCCCCCGCCCCCCCCCTCTGGCAGTAACGAAAGTTTGGCTTGTTGTTGAATGTGGAAGCTGAGCAATTAGTCTTACCTGCGTCATTAGTGAAGGGGTCCACGCTCCTCTCACACTGTGTGTGTGTACTCACCTAGTTGTACTCACCTAGTTGTGTTTGCGGGGGATGAGCTCTGGCTCTTTGGTCCCGCCTCTCAACCGTCAATCAACAGGTGTACAGATTCCTGAGCCTATCGGGCTCTGTCATATCTACACTTGAAACTGTGTATGGAGTCAGCCTCCACCACATCACTTCCTAATGCATTCCATTTGTCAACCACTCTGACACTAAAAAAGTTCTTTCTAATATCTCTGTGGCTCATTTGGGCACTCAGTTTCCACCTGTGTCCCCTAGTACGTGTGCCCCTTGTGTTAAATAGACTGTCTTTATCTACCCTATCAATCCCCTTCAGAATCTTGAATGTGGTGATCATGTCCCCCCTAACTCTTCTGTCTTCCAGCGAAGTGAGGTTTAATTCCCGTAGTCTCTCCTCGTAGCTCATACCTCTCAGCTCGGGTACTAGTCTGGTGGCAAACCTTTGAACCTTTTCCAGTTTAGTCTTATCCTTGACTAGATATGGACTCCATGCTGGGGCTGCATACTCCAGGATTGGCCTGACATATGTGGTATACAAAGTTCTGAATGATTCTTTACACAAGAATCATTCATTGTGTGTGTCATTACACATTGTGTGTGTGTGTGTACTCACCTATATGTACTCACCTATATGTGCTTGCAGGATCGAGCATTGACTCTTGGATCCCGCCTTTCTAGCTATCGGTTGTTTACAGCAATGACTCCTGTCCCATTTCCCTATCATACCTAGTTTTAAACTCTTCTGTGTGTTTAAAACACAGTTTAAACTCAGTTTAAACTAAACTGTGTGTGTGTGTGTGTGTGTGTGTGTGTGTGTGTGTGTGTGTGTGTGTGTGTGTGTGTGTGTGTGTGTGTGTGTGTGTGTGTGTGTGTGTGTGTGTACTCACCTAGTTGTGCTTGCGGGGGTTGAGCTTTGGCTCTTTGGTCCCGCCTCGCAACTGTCAATCAACTGGTGTACAGATTCCTGAGCCTACTGCGCTCTATCATATCTACACTTGAAACTATATATGGAGTCAGCCTCCACCACATCACTGCCTAATGCATTCCATCCGTTAACTACTCTGACACTGAAAAAGTTCCTTCTAACGTCCCTGTGGCTCATTTGGGTACTCAGTTTCCACCTGTGTCTCCTTCTTCGCGTCCCCCAGTGTTGAATAGTTTATTCTTGTTTACCCGATCGATTCCCCTGAGGATTTTGTAGGGTGTGATCATATCTCCCCTTACTCTTCTGTCTTCCAGTGTCGTAAGGTGCATTCCCCGCAGCCTTTCCTCGTAACTCATGCCTCTTTGTTCTGGGACTAGTCTAGTGGCATACCTTTGGACTTTTTCCAGCTTCGTCTTGTGCTTGACAAGGAACGGGCTCCATGCTGGGGCCGCATACTCCAGGATTGGTCTTACATATGTGGTGCACAAGATTCTGAATGATTCCTTACACAGGTTCCTGACCGGTATTCTGATGTTAGCCAGCCTCGCATATGCCGTAGACGTTATTTCTTTTATGTGGGCTTCAGGAGACAGGTTTGGTGTGATATCACCAAATTTTATAAAGCTTTCATTCAAAAAATATATTTTATCCAATAAAAATTAATAATATTTTATATTAGCATATTGTGCATATTTAGGCATTGATTAGGTTAGATCTTTATGTTCTGTTGCGATTATTTGTATTTGTAGTACTTGGGTCAAGCATTTACAGCGTTGTGGTTCGAACATAAGTCGTCAGCGAAGCACTTGTTCCGGAAGTGTTCGGACGTTGTCAAGTTGTGAGTCGTGTGTAAAAAAAAAATCATTTATTAACGGGGGGGGGGGGTTGGCGGGTGCATGGAATGGTCTTTGACCTTTGTTTATGAGGACGGGCTGGTGTATGAGGACGGTGGTGGTGTATGAGGACGGGCTGGTGTATGAGGACGGGCTGGTGTATGAGGACGGTGCTGGTGTAAGAGGACGGGCTGGTGTATGAGGACGGGATGCTGCATGGGTAACAGCTTCTCCTCCGATTGTTGCCGCCGAAGGCGGCTAGTTTATTGTGCACCCCATACTCATCCTGTGAG